>NW_017307439.1:44048-71518 GCF_000935625.1 Nanorana parkeri | reverse complement strand
TTCTGTGCAGAAGAAAACTTTTATAAGAATTTGAAAAGTTTTCTTTGTCATGATCCCCCAAAAAAATGGTTTTATACTCAGAAGACTGTAGCTTTACCTTTGAGACAATCACCCTAGAAATGATCCCTTTTTGGAAAGTAGACACCCCAAGGTGATTTCATTTTTGCAAATTTTTTTGGAAATAAAGAAATATGTTGATATTTAAGTGATTAGGGTGGTTGAGACTTTCTGTTTACTCATTTATCTTTTACTGGTGCTATTGGTGACACAGAATGTGTACACCTTTTAATTGCTGTGATTGGTTCACAGTGACCATATGGCACAGAGCCACAGTGATTGGCTCTTTCGAATTTGCCTGTGATCTGCTCTGTTAAATGATGATGAGATCACAGGCATTGCAAGTGTGCTTAGCACACGCATGTGCAGTTTACTTGTGGATGTTTTAAAACAAGGGTTCAGAAGAACCGCTCCCCGATCATCCGTTAAATACAATAGTCAGAAGGTTAAGAAAGAAAAACATGAAAATTGTTTGTGATCCACTTTAAGCAAACTTAATGCTATTTGAAGAGTTCACATCGACTTTAAAAGAAAGAATGCGTGCAACTGAACGGTCCACAGCAACCTGCGGAACACAGTTCTGGTTCTGAGTGACCAATCAAAACTGATTTTTTTTAAACTATATAAAAATTGCCTTTTGCATGGCATTGCAGTGGTTTTAGGCATATCTAAAACCAGAACCATAAATGTAATATATTACAGCTTAACATTCCTTCAAATGGCACTAAACTCCGATGTTAATCCTTAAAAATGGTCCCTGCGTGTGTTGATAGGCTACAATCACATGTTTAGTTTACTCATTTGTATTGAGATTGTAGTCCATCGCAGGAGTGAGCTTGGAGCGGTTGCTACTTTACAACACACACAGGGACAATGCGGAACAAAAGTAGCCACCCTCCAGAAGGAAGGACAGTGTCCGCACCAATTCAGAGATGATTTGAGGATCTGCAGCCGAGTGATACACAAATAAGAAACATTTTTGTTAATAGCTAAGGTACTTGAATGTATTTTTATTTATCATTGTGATCTGGCCAGTAACACATCTCCTGGTGGCTCTACTCTATGGATGAGCATCAGGGTTGGAGAGGGTAGATTTAGATGGAATAGCAGATTTAGATGGACTTGACTAACAAATGAAATGAAAACTCCAGCTAACACTTTTTAAGCAGTTACAGCAAAAGCTTTTTTTTTTCCTTTTGGGAGAAATGTTTTACATAAATAAATAAAAACTGACCATTGTAAGCGCCGCTGTCCGTGTTAAATGGTTTATCTCAACCATCAATCTGCCACTTTTGGGGACAGCTTGGTCCGTTAAAGGAAGTTGAAAAATAACAGACTTACTGGCCAGATCACCTGGTGACAATAAAGGAAAAAAGCCTAAAAAAAGAAATTGAATGCAGCAACTCTACATCTAAGGATTTGTGAGTTGCAATATATCAAATTTTTACTTTTGGGTTTAGATAGACTTTAATTTTACTTCAACGGAAGTTTTGATCATTTAGTTGCTGGGTGGAAAGTGGGATATAGTTGAAACCATGTGTGGATCGTTCAATTACATACAATTTTTTTTATTTATTTACTTTTTTTAAGTTGAAAGCTGATATTAAGCTTTTCCACTAACACAGAAGTTGTTGGTGTTTTTATCTACTCCAAGTTATGAGTGACAGTAATTTTCCTTCTTTGCTACCTTTTCACAACTGACTGAGAAGAGTTTATCTTCCCCGACTTTACGGAATAAGATTTTTATTCATGCAAGCAGCGCTATCAACATAAGGGCCGCTTGTGTCACAGAAACCTATCAGGCAAGTGAAAGATTTTGCACACTTGAGTAAAACTAAATGCAGGTTGGTGTGTGTGACAATGGGATGTGGTTTCTCAGCTCCCTGTAAATCAGACATTCCAGCTAGCTTACATCACAGCAACAGAGCCATGATTAATGCAAGCTGCTCTCACAGAGATGACGTACAGGCTCAAGCAAAGTTTACCTGAGAATTATCTCCTGTATGGTTTAATGTCTGTATGAGTCATATGCCGAGTTCTTAAACATGGCTCTATCACGCTTACCTCATCCAAGAAATTTTTCTCTTTAACTCTCTCTCCGCTACGCACTGCCTGACAAACAAAACGCCATTGTGACACATGGAATCTCCAAACTTGCAGCTTCTTTTTGCAGTCTTGCAAACCAGATGTGATTGACGGTATAATCACCATCCATATGACTACGTAGAAGGTGAAGTTACAGCACAGAGGTGTTCATGCAGAATACAAAATTCATGCAGAAATTTTTGAAGGGCTGACTTGGCTCTTTTATGAAATAGGATATAGTTTCTTCTTTGTATTGTGTATTTTCATTGAGCATATACACTCACTGGCTATTCTATTAGCTACACCTTGCTGCTACCGGGTTGGACGCCCTTTTGGCTTTAAAGCTGCCTTACTTCTTCATGGCTTGATTGAACAAGGCGCTGGAAGCATTCCTTAGAGAGTTTGGTCTATATGGATGTGATAGCGTCATGCAGTTGCTGTAGATTTGTCGGCTGCACATCCGCGATGCGGATCTCCTGTTTTACCACATCCCAATGGTGCTCTATTGGGTTGAGATCTGGTGACTGTGGAGGCCGTTTAAGTACAGTGACCTCATTATCATGTCATCATGACAATGAAACTGTCACACGTCGGCTCTATATATCGGGAGGTGAGCGAACACCGTCGCTCACTCACTTCTCTATCCTGTCCCTGCAGAGAGCCCTGACTGTCACTCACGGCTCCCTGCAGGGATTCCCCCCCTCCCCTGTTCGATCCTCCAGTGCTGACTGGCGGAACAGACGGGGGAGGGGGCGGGTACACCTGGCTCTGCCTCTAGATAGGCAGAGCCAGCTGTCAATCACGCAGCTGGGTGGATCTCGACAGTAATGTCAGGATCCGTCCCGGCTGTGGCGGTCTCAGTAGCTCGCGGTATGCTGAGCTTTGGGTCACGGGAGGACGCTAGTTTGTGTCCTCCCATGACCCTGAGGAGAACTATGGGGAAAAGCACTGACCCCATAGTTCTCCCTTAAGTAAAGGGAGGGTCACCAGAACAGGAAAGCACAGACAGCAATAAAATCTGATAGAGGTGCTAAATTCTGCACAAAGAAATGAGACGGGAAAGTACACACATCAATCAAAACCTCACAGAGGTTCTAACTTCTGTACAACGAACTGTGTTGCTATCCCCATTGGAGAGATTTCCAATCACTTCCTCTCCTCTGACTTCCTGTTAAGAGTAAATATAGGAAATCTATCCAATGGGTAAGACTGCAGGGAAAACCTTAGAGAAGTTGTAAGCCTTCCCCTTTCTATTTAAAATAAATTTAAAAAATGTTTTGGCTGGAACCGATTGGAATATCTGGCTTTATCAGATCTTGAGGGTTTCCTAGACAGCATTAGCAGTTGAATTGAGGATAAAGGTTGTTGAATTGGGTAAGGAAAGTTTACAGAAAAATATTATTTTTTCCTGCTGATTGTACATAGGATCAATGTAAGAATGCAGGCAAGCTCAATTCTGTGAGCACAGCAAATTCCTATGTATTTTACTGCGCAATTACTGGATAATAAAGGCAGCTAGTAAATGGGGTTTATTCCCCTTTAATGAATGTCCCCCACTGAGTTTACAGAGTATCAGACAGTAACCAGCAGAAAGAAAATACAAGTAGCTCTTTGTGGCTCTCTTCCAGGAATATTCATGAGAATATAGAAATCATCTATTTACGTGAGGCATTTCTACAACCTAATTTGACATTTTCCCAGGTTCTTTAATGGAGGGTACTGCAATCGCCAGTTTCCTGAATAGATGTGCCTGCGCCTCAATGTGGAAGAAAAACAACAGAGCTAATAAAATTAAATCTATAGCGAAATATGATGTGAAGGGGATTTTTATGAGTCGTACAGTGTGCTTTCCATGCTGGTTATTTTTATATTATGGTGCCAGACAGTGTGTGTATAGTGGGTTTTGTTCTCTGAACATCTTGTCAATTCTTGTTGTTTTTGCTTTTTATTTTTTAGGTTCACTTTGTTTGTCTGTGATTTACAATTATAACAAGAAAAATGACTTATGCAACCTGTGTAAATTTATGATTTGCAATATTACACATTTTTAAAAAGATTTGTGCTTAGGTACTTCTTGTAATTTTGTGTAGTTAAATGCATTCTATAAACCACACAGAATGCTACAGAAAAGGTTTTCTTAATATTAATAAAAAAAAAAAAAGAAATGTGCCTCTGAACTTGCTAGGAAAAGTTACTTCTTAGCCTATCTTCGGGTTAAAAAGCTCCTTTTGCAAGTGAGTCTGCCAAGGGTGAAATACCTGTTTTAGGGTAAATGAGAAAAAGGCTTCTACTTAGTTGATTCCTGGTCCTGCAGGCTCTAGGACCAGCACCCACAGCTTATTCCCCCTATGCTTCAGCAGTTTTAGGCCCTCTTGAGGTCATCAAGTACAATGCAAGGCCCATAGCCTTGCATTGCACATGAGGACTCTGACAGACAGTCCACAAACCAGACCGTAGGGAAGACCAGGAGAGTGCTGACTGCTGGGGGATCATGGATCAGGTAAGTAAAGCTGCTCTACCCAAGTACCCTAGATCTGAACGCCCTGCAGTGCAGGGGTAGCCCCACTGCAAGGGCTGTTTTTTTCCCCCCAGAGATATTCTATCAGGAAAGTCAATTCCCTAGCACAATCTCTTCCCACCTTGCATGTCATTCTCTTCTCTTCTGGAGAGTCTGATTGTGCCAGCCTAGCATCTCTTCTCTTCTCCTCAAATCCCTACATAATCTTTTATAAAAATGCCAGGGGAGGAGCAAGGGGGAATATTATAGAATGCCAGCAGTTTTGAGGCTGCTGACATCACATCTAAGATGGCGGCATTCAGTATCAATCTTGGAACTTTTGGATTTCTACACATGAGCGGCTTTCATAGGTCAATATGCATAAAAATACATTAAATGCACACATAAACTCTTGGAGGATTGCTGTTGAAATGAATAGTCAGGCGATCCCCCTTCTCCCTTTGAGTGATTGATAGCAGCTGGAGCCTGCACTGTGCATGTGTAACACGCTTCCCAACCCGGAAGTTTGGTGAAGTGGCACTGTAAGACCTGGAGCTGACACAGTGTATAACAAGTAGAGGAAGTAGCCATGTACCAGGAAAGTTATGGGCTGAGGATCGTTTAACGGGTTGCTAAGAATGCATTTATTTAAAAACATTAGGGCATTTATACCATTTTAAAGCAGACTTCTTTCAAATAAAAATTTAACAAAATTGAGTTGATGGTACATCACCGATTTTTTTCATTTTTGATATTGTGATCGAAATTTTGTGATCGGTCAGGTTGGAAACATTTTCTGTGGCCGAGCGAAAATCAGTGAATCAATGGGGTTTTTATTTTGTCAAAAATCATAGCAAGAACACAGCACATGTGCAAAAGGAAATAATTACTGTCGTATGTCAAAAATTGGTTGGTTAGTATGGCTAACTAAAAATTTCCGAAATCGACATTTGACTGTGCTTGATGGGGTATTCGAGCTATAATCGAACGAGGGTTTGTGGCAGAAACGATAAATTTCCGACTGCAAATCTGCTAGTGTATGACCACCTTAATACACCACCAATGTCATTCAAAACCTCTGACCTAAATTAAATGTAAAAACTTCTCTATTACTTGTTTGCCATTCTCCCTCTGGTTCATCCTGCCCATGCTCTGCTTCTCATGTCACCATTTAAAATCATCATAGGAAAAATGTTTTTTTAATATAGGACTTAGAGATCAACATGCAGACCTTCATGCATCAGGGATTTTTAGCTTTGGGCAGAAAAGGTTCACTTTAAGCACTATTTAGCACTTCATGATATTGCAGCTTAACAATTCAGGGCCAATACATTCATTTTAATGGAAGTCCCCCCTCTCCCAGGAAAGTACATACAAAAACACACTTGGAAACACATCTTGAACAAATAGAAAACTGCCTGTATTTTGGAAAGCAAAAGTGTGAACCAGCCATTAATCACCCCTTGTCATGTTGAAATGGCCTTTTGGCAGTTGTAGTCTAGAATTGGTTTAATACACATGGACAAACTAAAGTGCATTTAAAAGCTGAATTGCCTGTACAAGTAATTACACTTTTTGTTTTTCTTAATCCAGAAATAGCCGTGCTCCAAGAGTCTTCATCAAAGATAAAAAATCTTTATTTATGGAGCAAATACATAATGTTAGTTCCTCCCCACTTGTGCGCAACCTCTAATGCATTTCACCATTCCGGTTTATTCATACTCTATACCCTGAGTAAGCCAGAATCATGAAATGCGTTCGAGGTTGAGCACATGTGGGGAGGAACTAACAGTATGAATTTGCTCCATAAATCAAGATCATTTACAGTGATCTTGAGCATATATGCATATATTGAGCATATAGTGTATATGCTCAATGAAGCTATTTCTGGATTTGGTTGCTATAGGTGGCGGGGCGCTTGTTTGCCTGCACCTAGGATGCAGTCATGCCTGTTCTGGAATTTGAGTGGTGTTTGCTGTGTATTAGCTTTTAGTTTTTCTTGATATAAAATGAAAGCAAATATTTAAATCATTTGGGCAGCACTGTAGTTTAAAAAAAGCTATGTATGTACGTCTAGTGTGTGTACATCAGTAGTAGGCAGTACGCTTCGTAAACTCTGTAACATGGTAGGAGCAGGCAATGGAATGTGCAATGTGTGATGACTGTGCACTATATTAAAGGGCTGCGTAAATTGTCGGCACTATAAAAATACCTGTAATAAATAAATAAATAAGCTAAACCATACTATTGGTGCTGGACTATTCAGAAATAAAATAGGATACCATTAATCAGGAAGCTGTTCTGTGACATAGCCCAGTCTGGGAAATCGTGTTTCTTTTCAGTCTGCACTGTGTAGGCCTCACAGACCAAGTCTCCAAGTCAGCTGATGGGGCGTCTCAGCCCATTTTATCAAACTGGCTTCTAAACAGGAGGGCCTGACTTTATTACATCATTCTGATCGGTCTAAGTATTGTAATATGAAAAAAAGCAGCATCCTTTTTAGTTTGTAAGCCTCTTTAAATGTATCTCATTAAAAATGAAATGCCTATTGCAGGGCATGCCTGCAATTCAACTTCAAGTGCAGCCAATGTTCTGAACACACAAACACGTGTATTCAAATCTATGCGTTGTGGGGAATGGGAGAGTCAAGTGTGTTATTTACTGTGTTGCCATGGATTGGAGGTTCATTAGAAACGGATGAGAAGCCCCCCCCCCATCAAATCATATGCACATTGCATATTACAAATGCATCGGAACAGTGTAAATGGACCCTAAAAAAAACGATACATTACCACTTTTTTACATTTGTATTAAAATCCTGTTTCTGAGTTTATCTGATCAATTTAAAAAAAAAAAAAAATAACTGCAAGGGATTGCTTTGTTTATTTTTAAAATATTATTGTCATTACATTTTGATGTTCTGCAGCTTGAATTGCTAGAATCTGTATACATCTTTAATTGTAATCACGGTGGTCATCGTTGAGTTATTTGGCATTTTTACACCAAACACACCAGATTGTGTTTTACAAATCCAGAAAACCTAATCAGGATCACATTTTGTTTTGTAAATTGAAGCATAAATATACTTCAGTGAGACTGCAGAATAGATGTCAAAACAATCAATTTTTGTGGTCGGGGAGCGTTGTGAATGAGTGGTGACAGGGGGCTATCATATGAATGCCAGGTCGTGTGCGAGACACCCGCTACGTGATCATCTGAAAGGAGCTCTTGTGCCATTATAGTAACCGCACTCCACGCTGTGCATAACCCATCACTGGAGAGCTAATGATGAGAAGAACTACGTTGTAACCATCTCTGATATACCATCCATCATTAGGGCTTGAATTTAAACCACTGGAATACAAAGTTATAAATAAAAGTGGTCTCAGAGCTCGGAAAATATATTTCTCTTCTTTCCCTACATGGTCTCTTATAAGTAGACATTATTCCAGGTAATATGATTTACATTGCAGTGATAACCAATAAGAACAGAATTGTAAGATTTCATTTTATGTGGAAATTACTCTTTAGCTTTCCCAGCATAGGGACAATGAAATATAAGAGCAGGGGACTATGAGAATTTCTGTCTACAAACAAAACAAACCATTGCCATAGTTGCAAGGAAAATACATTTGAATTTATATGGCTGCCTGTTCTCCTGACCATGTTGACAATTGTTAGAAAAGGGTGTACACTATTATACATATAAACGTGTGCGTCTGTATATACATGTGCGTGTGTATATACATGTGTGTGTGTGTGTATATATATATAGATATATTGTTTCTTTAGTTTACTTTAAATACTTATTTTTTTGTTTTATATCTCTTTATAGGTAAGAAGTGTTTATGATTCAGTGCTTCAATGTGGTAATGTATACACATTTATTTTTTAATTTATGAAGAAAAAGGTCTAACCAGTCATTTATGATATACAACAGTTAAAAAGTGCACTTGGCTGAAAGTGGTCACATATTTTCCCACTATACCACATTATTAGTGTAGAGCTAAACATGCTTCTGAAATTTGTAGCCACTTTAAGCTGCATGGTATGTAATATTTATTAGTAATATTTACGTATTTATGGTTTTATATATGTAAAGGACAGCTATTCACTTGTATGAATTATTGAAACAAATAAAATCCATGAGAGCATTAGGTGGTATAGCTTTGGATCTTACAATGGAAAAAACTGGATGAACAGGGTCCAGTCTGAGTCAGGTACTGCAGCTCCAGCAATAAAGGCAATGCACTTGCTGCCATCTCTGAATCTCCCTATAAATTGGAGCTCTCTATCCTGGTTTTTGGATGAGATGAGTGATATGTCCAAGTGTTTCAAAGATCATTATCTACATACAATTGTGAGTCTGTTTTCACCTTCTTATATTATTTCATGCTTGGGTTAATACACTAGGTCTTCACGCTCTGTGTTGTTTTTTTCTAGATGTATATTTAATGCCAATTTGCTGCCATTCTTATTAAAACTTATCTTAAAAGAGAACTATGGGGTTAAGGCTTTTCCCCATAGTTCTCCTTAGGGTAACGGGAGGAGACAAACTAGCGTCCTCCCGTCACCCTAAGTTCGGTATACCGCGAGCTGCTGCCCGCACTATACTGAGACGCCGCAGCAGAAGCAGATCCCGACAATTATGTCTGGATCCGCCCAGCTGCGTGAGTGACAGCTGGCTCTGCCTATCTAGAGGCAGAGCCAGCTGTGCCAGCCTCCTCCCCCGTCCGTTCCGCCAGTCAGCGCTGGCAGATCGGAGCGGGGAGGGGGGAATCCAGCCCCTCCCCTGTCACGGCAGAGAGCCGTGACAGGATCGGGAGGTGAGCGAACACCGCTATGTGTTCGCTCACTTCCCGATCTACTGAGCCGACCTGTGACAGTCTCATTGTCGCAGGTCGGCTAGAACTATGAGGTGAGTGAAAATCACTCACCTCATAGTTCTCCTTTAATGTATTGTCATAGCTGCTTGAGCTCAATGTGGAGGGGTTAGAAAAATGTACTTAGCGTATCAGTGTTTCCCTTGTTTACTTTATGCTTCCATTGACTCTATTTGTATTTGAAAGACGGTCATAATTGAATCTGATAACATAAGCAGTTTTGTCGTCATATTCCTAATCATAATAGAGGTGATGGTGAACAACATGGTAGAAGTGAAGGTGATGTTTAAACTGGCATTATGCGTTATTACATGTTGAGACGTATATAAGAAAAATGCCAATAATCACTGACTGTTAGCAAGATAGAAATGTATTTAATGCGTATCTACGTGCGTTTTTTAATATGTTGCAGCACACTAGTGACTAGATGTAGTGGCTGTGTTTAGTTTTCTTTTTTCATGCTTTTTTATTTCGTTTTTACTCTATGAGCCTGCAAGTAACACAATTCCTGTCCTAGGGAGACAACGCTCATTGCACTGTATCTATGGAGTAGCAGTACTGTCTCTTCTGCTTTGGACTACAAAAAACACACATCTCCTCATTTCTATAATATGTGGAGGAGATGTTTTGCAACTCACAGAAGAAAGCTAAGGAGATTGATTACACTGTTTGATATTTCAGTTCAGTACACAAGAAGTTACAAGGACACAAGATTTCTGGCAGGATTAACGGATATTTTTCTGTCCATGCAAAACTAATGTAGCCACCACATCGAAGGACTAGTAAGCTGTAATAAATTACATTTTTGTTTTTGTGTTCAGATATACTTTAATATACAGTGAACATGATATGTGTCACATTTGATATATTTGTATCTGGGTAGTAGTGATACCTTATAATAATTTGGCTCTAGAATCTGGAGAACGAGTATAATTCATTGTGAGATACGAATGTCCGTGCCTTGTGATAAAAGAATTTATAGTTAATGTAATCTCAGACTTTTGGAGTCTGCCTGATGTATCTAAACTTTGACAGTAGCAGTCTGTGCAGATTTCAGAGAACAAAAATATAACTTGCTTGGAGCGCTTATGATGGTTTACTCATTTAGCTCTGTCCTAAACAGGAAAGTTTAGAGACTGATGTCATTTGTATTATTGTCTGGTCCCTATGGGAAGGTTAAAGGGCCTGTGTACTTCGTGATTAGTGAGATAGGGGAATGGCCATGTGGTAACAATGAGGATTACCATCACAATATGTCATTAGGATGAAATGCGAATGTTCTATTCTATACTGCTTCCTGGCGCTTCGCCCTGTGTAAAATATACCATATGTATGGGAGGAAATTCTGCCACGTCAAATGCTCTCAATCCCTCGACGCTATGTACTTTGTATACATAGGCTATTAGGGGTGTTTGAAACAGTGAGCTGTTTTTATAAAGGGTCAATGCACTGAAAAGGATACATGGATACAGGAAAAGATTGAACATTTTGTGTTGGAAACGGTGGACACTTCAAAACCTGAATCTTTCAGAAAGGTGAAGCTACCATGTATCAGCTTAGGTTTTCATATATTCCTTGGTACATAGTTGGCAAGCTCAGTCAGACATCAGTGATGCCTATTATGTGTTCTGCTGTCAGGATACACTAGGCTTAATTCATAAAGCTAACGCACCTGGATAATGATGCTTATATTTTTTAATAAAGTTATTTTCAAGTCCAATGAGATGTGAAAACAACAGTCACACGGCTAAAATAAATAGTCTTATCCTTGTGATGATTCTTTGTGAATTGAGCCTATTATCTGTGTTGGATTGCTAAATGCATCTCCAGTATTGCCTTAACTGAAGTAAGAGTGATCAGGAGTTAGGTTAAACATCGGGGGTGTCTGGTCCTTGACTCACTGACATGGTACTATCAGGTTGAGGTTAGCACAGTCCCTTCTAAATAGACTCTAACTTGAGTAAATCATCTTAATCTTGCATGTATAGGGTCTCACTTCTGTGAAAAACAATACATTTGTTCTTGGCACAACCAGTTCAGAACAGGTAGTTTTTTGTGTGGGGCTTTCAGGTCCGAACCCATATGAACACCGTGTGGCTCCCGTTAAATGAAAAAAATACAGCATTCTTCAAATGAAAGCACACCCCTAACACTTATTCCTGTCCTGTCTGAATTTTACCCTAATACTAATCTTCCTGGTCCAGTGACACCCTTTCACACCCTGACATAAATGGTTTCATAATGATCGAACCTAGGCTAATTTATAATTAGTCTAGGTTCAGCAGCATTATGTCCCCAAAAAATTAGGTCAGCTGCCTACCTAAATAATACTGAATCACCAGGTTTTTCCATCAGTGGATTTCTGCTTCCCTGATGGTACGGGTATATTCCAAGATGACAATGCCAGGATTCAGGCTCAAATTGTGAAAGAGTGGTTCAGGGAGCATCAGACATCATTTTCACACATGAATTGGCCACCAGACCTTAACCCCATTGAGAATCTTTGGGATGTGCTGGAGAAGACTTTACGCAGTGGTCCGAGTCTCCCATCATCACTACAAGTTCTTGGTGAAAAATGAATGCAACTCTGGATGGAAATAAATGTTGTGATATTGCATAAGCTTAATAAAACAATGCCATGGCAAATGCGTGCCATGATCAACAGAAGTTCTAAGCCTTCCCTGCCTTATCCAGGCTGGAGTTGAGTTTTAAAATATGTCTTGTGGGTTTTTTTTGTTTTTTTTTGCTAAGTGTTACCTGTTAGGGAGATTTGTTCAAATTTCTTTTCATTCTTAGAAATTCGTCCCCTTACAGACATTTACCCTCAACAAGTGTAACAGTTTTCTTTTACTTTCTGTCCCAGTGACAGTGGTCACCAAGACAAATAAAGTAGGTAAATCTACCCAGTGGGGACACTGTCAGGGGTTGTAGCCATTCCCTACTCTATCTGATACACTTGATTTTAGAGCTGCAGCTAACGATTATTTTCAAAATCGATTAGTTAGCCGATTATTAAGTTCGATTAATCGGATAAACTATAAAATAAAGTTTAAAAAATGGCTCCAGTGATAGGACTACTAGTTTGTATTGAGGTTGTAGTCCATCACAGGAGCAAGCTTGGACCGGTGGAAGTAAAAAAGAAAAAAAGATAGTGTGGTGTGCAATATAGTGAAATGGAAAGTGTAAAATTATACAGCAATGCATGCAGAATGGCAACGGTTATAGAGGACTACAAAACCCAGCAAAAGCACATTAATACAGCACAATGCAGAATACCGCCAGCTATAGAGGAATACAACAAATCCCAGCAATAGTACATAATAGCTGGCGGCATTCTGCATTGCGCTGTATAATGTACTATTGCTGGGTTTTGTAGTCCTCTATAGCTGGTGGTATTTAGCATTGTACCACTTTATAATGTATTATTGCTGGGATTTGTTGTACTCTTCTACAGCTGGTGGTATTCTGCATTGCGCTGTATAATGTATTATTGCTGGGACTTGTAGTCCTCTATACAGCGCAATGCAGAATATCACTAGCTATAGAGGAGTACAACAAATCCCAGCAATACATTATACATACAGTGTATAATGTATTGCTGGGATTTGTATTCCTCTGTATAATATACAGCACAATGTACCATCAGCTATAGAGAAATACAAATCCCAGCAATACATTATAGAGCACCATGTGTGGGAAAGTGCAGGCTTACCTGAGCAGTCTTCCAGCAACTTGCTTCTGAGATCGGACCTGTCTATCAGCGGCTGTCATCCCCCCACACCTGCTCCTCCTTACTACATCTCCCCGCGTCCCTGTGCCGATCGTGGATGTGGATGGGCAGGAAATGTGAGGCGGGGAGGAGGTGCGACGTGTGGAGCGTGGATGCGAGCGGGTCTGGCAGCGGCGAGCGTGAGGTGGGGAGGAGGTGCGGTGCACAGCGTGTGGAGCTGTGAACAGGGCCAACTGATCAGAAGCCGATTAATCGATTATTGAAAAAGTTGACAACTTTTTCAATAATCGATTATAATCGATTATGTCAATTAGTTGTTGCAGCCCTACTTGATTTGCATTGATACTAAATTTAAAATTAATATTATGTTAGAGTTTCGTTTTTTTATTGTTAATTATTTATGCTTTAAAGTGGAACTCAAGGCAATAAAGCCCCCTCCCATATATTTAAAAAAATCCCTTATACATAACATTTTTCTTACAGTCTTCTAACCAGTCTGGTGACATCACAGAAGGTTCCTAGTCTTCTTCATCTGGCACTGGCGTAGGCATTCTTTCAAGACTGGAGTACTGTAAGACCAGCCTGCTTGATGACATGCCCCCCACAGGAGCATGTAAAGGACAGGTTGGGCTCACAGGAAATGGGCAGAATTACATGACTTGTTCTGCCCAAAGAGGACCTTCGACGCTGGATTGAGGAGGCAGCTGGGGACAGCAGTGGAGTGAAGAGAGGGTAAGTGGAAAGTGGCTGTGCTTTTTTTTTTTTTTTACAGGAGGAAAGGGAGAAAAAGGAAAAACAAAAAGCTATACTTTAACTTTCATAATGCTGGTCTGTCTTGTGTACCATTAATGTACAGATAGCAGCCGCTTTCCACTTGAGTAAATGATGAGTAAAACTAATGATGATGATCACTAGCAGACTACTTGTGTCATAAGCTCTGTCTCCAGCTCACATCTGGGCCCAGTAAGGTAAATGAGACGTAAAGCATCTTTCAGTATGAGGAGGTATTTCATGGCACGTCAGCTTTTATTAACTATGGGCGAAAGCGCTGGACATGTGAGTGCATGTGTTATTATCTACATCACTGAAACATTCATAGACAGTTACTATGCTACATATATTCATGTGATGTCTGCATTATGACCATATACCTAATCCACAGCCACTTTCTATATGCATGAATGTGACAATTGCTGACTTAATATTATTAATTTATAGAGTGCTGACAAATTTATAGAGCATAGACATCTCATATCGAGTCACCACAGGCACAAATTAGAGCCAAATTGTGCTTTTCTTGTGTATGTTTTACATACACAGGGGAACATTAATATGTATGTATAGCCAAAAATAGAAAACATATCAAATGTTTAAAATGAGAAAATGTACCACTTTAACCACTTCAAGACCAGGTGTTTAGACCCCCTTCCTGGCCAAGCCATTTTTCAGTATTCAGCGCTGCGGTACTTTGACGTTTATTCCGTCATGCAACGCTGTGAATTTTATACCATTTTTTGGGGACAGATAGAGCTTTCTTTTGGTGGTATTTTTACTATATTAAGGAAAAATTATTGAAAATTTTTGGGGAAAAAAGTTTTTTCCCCCACTATATTAGGAAACAATGATTATTACACATATTTTTGGTAAAATATAAAAGACGGGGTCACGTAAGGTAAATAGACACCAAACATGTCATGCTTTAAAATTGCGCGCACCCGCTCAGATCTCATGGCCGGCCGTTTTTTTACAACGGCCGGCCGGGAAGTGGTTAAGAAAAAAAATAAGGTAATTGTGGAATTGATGGCAGCAACACTTCTCAAAAAAGTTGGGACAGGGCCATGTTTACAATGGTGTAGCATCCCCTCTTCTTGATATAGGATTCTAACTCCTCAACCGTCCTGGGTCTTCTTTGTCGTATTTTTTGTTTCAAGATGTGCCAGATATTTTCAATTGGTGAACTCTGACTCTGGACTGCATGCAGGTCAGTTAAGCACCCGGACTCTTCTACTACAAAGTCATGCTGTTGTCATAGATGCAGTTTAGCATTGTCCTGCTGAAATATAAAAGGCCTTCCCTGAAAAAGGCGTTGTCTGGTTGGGAGCATATGCTGCTCTAAAACCTGGATATATCTTTCAGCATTGATGGTGCCTTTCCAGATGTGCAGGCTGCCCATTCCATACACAGTAATGCACCTCCACACCACCAGAGATGCAGGCTTTTTAAGTGAGCGCTGATACCAAGCCAGAAGGTCCCTCTTCTCTTTAGTCCAGAGAATGAGGCGTCCATGGTTGCCAAAGTGAAAGTCAAATTTCTATTCATCTGACCACAGAACATTGTTCCACTTTGCAACAGACCGTTTTAAATCAGCATTGGCCCAGGGAAGACGGCAAAGTTTCTGGACCGTGTTCAGATATGGCTTCTTCTTTGCATAATAGAGCTTTAACTTGCATTTTTCAATGACACAGCGAACTGTGTTCGCAGACAGTGATTTTTGGAAGTATTCCTGAGCCCATGCAGTGATGTCCATCACAGAATCATGACTTTTTAATGTAGTGCCGTCTGAGGGCCAGAAGATCACGGGCATCCAATTTTGTGTTTCGGCCATGTCCCTTGCGCACAGAGATTTCTCCAGATTCTTGGAATCTTTTGATGATATTATGTACTGTAGATGATGATATTTTTAAAGTCTTTGCAATTTTATGTTGAGGAATATTATTCTGAAATTGTTCGACAATTTTTAGATGCAGCTTTTCGCAGATTGGTGAACCTCTGCCCATCTTTACTTCTGAGACACTCTGACTCTCTAAAGCTGGCCATACACCTTACAATTATCTGCAGATTTTCTATGGTCAGATGGAAAAGGTGCAACAGATTCCTTTATCTACACTTAACTGTGGGCCAATCTGTTGCACTTTTTCCATCTGACCACAGAAAATCTGCAGATAATTGTAAGTTGTATGGGCACCTTGAGATGTTCTTTTTATACCCAATCATGTAACTGACCTGTTGCCAATTAACCTTATTAGTTGCAAAATGTTCTTCCAGATCTTTCTTGTTAGTACCACTTACTTTGCCAGGTTTTTGTTGCCTGTCCCAACTTTTTTGAGAAGTGTTACTGCCATCAATTTCAAAATTACCTAATTTTTTAATGTTTATTATTTTTAATAGTACATTTTCTCACTTTAAACATTTGATATGTTTTTTTATTTTCTATTGTGAATAAAATATGGGTTTATGAGATTTGCAGATAATTGCGTTCTATTTTTATGTATATTTTACAAAGCGTTGCAACTTTTTTGAAATTGTGTGTGTGTGTGTAGATATATATGTGTAGATGTATGTATATATACACTGAGTGGCCAGATTATTATGACGACCTGACTTTGTAGGCAAATTAGCTATAATTTCGCGGTGAAGTTGCTAGAGGGCCAGACCATTAGAAATAGGGAAGCAGGTTGTTTACCACGACAGTAGACGTGATTTTTTTCTGAACGTAAACAACGCGATTTAACAGCCTTTGAACGTGGGATGATTGTTGGCGCTCTGAGCCATGGAGCGAGTACAGGGGTGTGGAAATTTTAGAAAAAACTACTTGTCCAGGGACTAAAGCGGGGGCCGAATCTACTTGTCCCTCATGACAATCTACTTGTCCTGATGCAAAAAAATTATTTTAACCAAAACCGTATTTAGCAGTGCTAAGAAGCGCTTCTCATTGGTCAGCCTCGTCAGGTGACCGCATTGACCAATGAGTGCTTGCAAGTTGCGAGCGAAATTCAGAATATACGGAACAGGTACAGATAGTACACCCGTACTGGTGGACTGAAAGGACCGTTTACCAAAAGGTAAGTATAGTGGGAGGGAGATTTGTGCGGGTAATTCCATTTTCCCAAATTACTTGGGAAAGTGAATTTACCCTTTATGGTTGGTGCAGACTTGGGCAATCCCGGGATGCACGTATCATGTGCGGTTGCATGCAGCGGTTGCGTCCGCATGTATGGGGTTACATCTGCATGGCAATCGCTGAAAAAAGGTACATGTACCTTTTTTCGCGACACGCACCGCGCAATGTTTTCAACCGCTATAGCGTGGGACCGCCCGGGCGGTATTGCGGCGGGAAACCGTGCGATCTGCCTGGCAGGACTGGAGTGCCATTCGAAAATAATGGCACTGCCAGCACGATTGGCGGTGGTGTGCGATTCCGTGATCGCCCAGCCATCCGCTCAGATTCATGCACGATGACCGGGCAGGCACTGTGCTAGAACTCTTGTGACGGGAGCGAGCAGCGGCCGGGAACAGAGGCTGAGGGAGGTGACAGAGCCTGTCACAGCTCCACGCCCCCTGCTCGCAGCGCCCCCCGCTCTTGCCGCTCGGTTACAAAAATAATAAACCAGCCCTGCTACTTGTCCGTAGCAGGGCTAAAACACTGAAAAAAACACTTGCCCGGCGCCCGGAACTACATGTCCCGGGCGTCGGGCGATACGAATTCCACAGCCCTGGAGTATCAGCAAAACAGCAGAATTCGTTAAATGTTCAAGAGCAGCTCTTGTTAAAGTGTTTAAAGACTGGACTGTCAGCCGAAAATCTAGGTCTGAACGTGCGAATTGTGGCCGTCAGCGACAGGGCAGAACGGAGAGTGGCAAGACTGGTACAAGACAACAGAAGGGCAACAGTGCATCAAATTACTGCAGATCTTAATCAGGGATCCTCTCAAATGATCTCTGAACGCACTGTTCGCCGTACACTGCATTGTATGGGACATGGAAGCCGAAGGCCTGTTCGAACACCTTTGCTGTCTGCAGTTAACGAGATAAAACGTCTCCAATTCGCACAGGAAAACAAGGATTGGACAGTCAAGCATTGGAAAAAAAGTAATGTGGTCCGATGAATCACGTTTCCAGTTGCATCATGCAGATGGCAGAGTGAGAATTTGGCGGAAACAGCATGAAAGCATGCACCCCACATGCATGAGTACAACCCTTCAAGCTGGTGGGGGCAGTGTTATGGTTTGGGGCATGTTTTCCTGGCATGATTTGGGCCCTTTAATTCGTATGGAACAACGTCTGAATAGCACAACATACCAAAGTATCGTTGCTGATCAAGTTCATCCTATCATGTTTATGGCGTATCCTAATGGAGATGGCTTCTTCCAACAAGGCAATGCGCCATGCCACGGTGATCGTATTGTGCAGGAGTTGTTTCAAGAACATGAGGGAGAATTTAACTTGCTTTGGTGGCCCGCACAATCACCAGATCTCATTCCAATTGAGCATTTTTGGACGAAGTTGAAAGAGCCATCAGGCAGCTGGTTCCACAACCTCATCTACATATATCTATCTACATACACATATATACCTATATTTATATAAAACTGCTGTTAAAAATTGACAACTTCTCTAATTGTTTAACTAATAAAGATGATTGTATATCTTCTGTGGAAGATAATTCTTCATACAGGCATATTAACACTTTTTTTAAAGTGCAGCTTAAGCTTGACAGCTACCGTATAGGCAGCCATCTTTAAGCCTTTTTAAGTGCCACACAAAACACGGATCCATTGCCTCAGGACTTGGAGATAGCATTTATGGTTTTCATGTGAAATCAAGAAGCAATTTGTTTCAGTAAACTATCTCTTTTTTACTAGATATAAACAGCCTGGTGTACATTAAAGCCATATGACCCAGCGCATTAGTAGTTTGAACTGACACAATTTTGACTTCTAGTCGTGCTGCTCAAAGCTCACTTTAAACATAACTATCTATCATTTCTGTCCACCGCCTCATTTCTCCTGTGTTTTACAGGAGACTCGAACATAACTCACATCAGCTGTAACCGTCATCTGGGCTGTGTGATGCTTTCAGCACTGTGCCTGCTTATGTAGATAAGAAATGGGTTACAGTGTATTTCTGTGTAGATGGCAAACCACGGGGCAGCAAATACTTGGGAACCAGTGGGCTGCAAATACTTTAGAACCAGGGTGCAACATATGCGTTAGAACCACTGGGCGGCAAATACTTTAGAACCACTGGGCAGCAAATGCTTTAGAACCACTGGGTAGCAAATACTTTGGAACCAGTGGGCAGCAAATACTTTAGAACCACTGGGTGGCAAATACTTTGGAACCACCGGTCAGTAAATACTTTGAGCAGACCTCAGATTAAGCTTCTATGGCAATGGCAGTAATCTTTATAATGTCTTGTTTATCCGTACCCAAAAATGTAAACGTGTGTCTAAATACCTGCACTTTGAACATGCTGGGATGACTGTACGGCTTGTGTAGATGGGCAAATGGAGCATGCTTTCAAGTTCACCGTTTAAAAAAAAAATGTTGTGCAGTTAAGGGTTGTGTAAAAAGCATTGTCCAGCTTAGACGAATACATCTTAGCTTTGCTTAACAAACTGGCTCATTTGTAGTGTGCTCTCCCTCAATGCTGCTGCAACAAGGGAATGGTGAGAACAGTACTCATGCTTTGGTTTGCGAAGCAAAGCCTGTTTTGAGAGCAGAGCGCTCATTTCTTTTATGCTTTGCGTGCATGCACCAGTGTTTGAACTTGTGCCTGTTATGCAGGGGCGCACTCAACAGTAAGGGCGTCCCAGAAGGGTGGAATTGTCATTATGGAAGTTTTTTGACTGGCTTGTGGGAAGCACAGTTTGGCCACAGTTAGGTAGTTTATCTAAACTGAGCTGTGCCTGCACCATCTGGGTCCCTTGACAGGTGCTTTTGACCCGCAGTAGACTCCCCACATAACCTGCATTTGGCCTTTTTCTAATCTACATTAAGTTGCTTTTGCATTCTTATTACCTCGTAATGGAAGGAAAACAGTTATTACACAAACAAATGCAGATCAGTGCATCTTAACATACATTGTGTGAAGGAGCTCTCAGGCTGCCGCTGGCAGTGTGTCTCACCTCCAGCCCTCAAGTGCCCTAAGCAAGTCAAGTTGTGAGCATATCCCTCTGCAATAAAATTAGTGGAAATGAGCTGTGACCAGGGCTGGATTCCCCACTAGGCCAAGGGGCAAGGCCCCCGGGGTGGCAGCAGTGTGGAATCCCCCGACGCCCGAAACATCCGGGTGCCGGGTGGTAAGTTGTTTTCTATACTTAGCCCTGCTTTGGGAAAGCAGGACTAAATGTAGTGAGTGAAGCCGCCGGTGATCACTTGCAAAAAAAACCCACCCTTATAAAAAGGTATTTTTCTCAATCCCTCTATATAGCTCAACTTAAAATGGCTTAGTGTCTATCTAGAGCTATGATGCTCTTTCATAGGCCAGTGAGCAATCGGATAACACAGGAAGCTGGGAATATGGATGTTGACATCTTGGTGATGCACAGTAACTGGAGTGAGTGTGTCACAAGGCTGGCTGGACAGAATTACAAATACCTGGACAGGTTCAGACTACTTAAATTTTACATTAATTCTAACATGAATGTATACCTTAAACCCGCTAAAGTTTTTACTGTTACAGTATGTATATTTTGGCACTTGCCCTTTACTGCCCACTCTTGCCAACCCGTTAAGGGGTTCTTAACATCAGAGGCCAGTAGTTGGAATCCTGATCTTGTCATCACTGTGATTGGCTTTGAAAGTGATAACATGATTGGGAGCCCATCCCGAGTGGTTTAGGAGCTTCAGTGATAGCGGGGTCACAGTGTTGGGAGAGCCTAGTAGGCGTGCTCCCAGCACAAAACAACCAGCTGTACACATATATATGGCAGCACACTGTTAAAGCCCAACGAGGTGCTACCACATGCAGTATAGGAGTACAGACTGCGGCAACAGGTTAAAGCCCAACTGAAGCCTTGTATGTTATTACTGCTATGCAGTTAGTAAGCATTTTGAACATATTAAAAAGAATATACACACATATGCTTTACTTGAAGTACAAGACAATGCTGGTGGTCGTGTCTAAGTTTGTGATCTGCGGGCAATTTGTCAGTTATCTGTAGGCTCAGAAATGTGTAATTCAGACCAGACTGTATGCTTTGCCTTCGCTTTGCAACGGCTCTCCTGTATTGTTGTAAATCAGAGAACACTTCTGCCTCTGGGTAGATGGCTTTACTGCCGAGTGTTTCTGCTTTAATGTAGATCAGTATAATGCACTTAGTATAATGTGTTCCATGTACTACACAGAATAGCCCGCACATGTTACATTTTATTTTTAAAGCCAACCTGTTGGTGATTTTTGAAGCTGTTCTTTATCATCACAGGAATAGTACAGTGTATTTCTAATGAACAGATATTATGGGGCAAATTTATAAAGCAACAAATGTGGCATTAACCAAACATTCACTGCTGGTGAATCATTAACTGTATATTAAAACACATTCCTCAGGAAGCCTTTCCTGCAGTGAAATGCTTGGTGAATGTCCCATCTACTGCTTTATGAATATGTCCATTTTTGTTATTATCGCGATATTTATTCTACAGCAATGTTTTGATGTGGCATTTATATATACTTGCTCCTCCATTGTCATTGATTTTAATATAAAGATTTGTAAATTAACCACTAGAGGGAGCTCTGTATTTGACTTGTCCTCATTCAGCCTTCCTATTTGACAGCTGTGGAGGTAAGATGTCAGCCACACTGGGAGTGCATTGTTTTCAGTGAGATGGCCAACCCATAGATTTGTGCTGTGTACAAGTACACTTACTATAATGCTAAATGATGTGCTTGTTGTCAGTCCTCTTTGGCATGCCCTGGTTGCGCAGATGTGAACCATGGGAAAAATGCCAGTTTCCCATGATGCAGTTGGATTGCTGTGATTTTTGTAAGGTCATCAGTATTGCAGGGCAGAGAACAACATATTTCTATTTATCTAGCCCTGCGTTCATTACATTTCAGTGTGTACCATGTTGTTTTATACTGTAGTAAAGTGTAAAAGTCAACCTCTGCACTAAGCTGTTACCTAAAGAGCGTCCAGTCACATTCTTCATGTATTACTTTCAAAATGGCTCCACAGATACCTTTTATTTTTTTAGCTTTAGCTGTGATCCTGTGACTGCAAAACCTCTGGCGCTGTCCTATGGTGGTGGGCTGGTGGGCAGAGACTTTCATCGGGACTGATTTAAAGGCAGGAAGAGCAATTCCAGCCCTCCAGCTGTTGTGGAACTACAAGTTCTTATTGGGACTACCGTAGCCCTCCGCCAATCACTGGGGATCCTACCAGTCATTAAGGAGTCCTTAATGACTGGTAGGATCATGAGGCATTGCAAGACTGAAAATGACAGGTATGACACCCAAAGTCATGTTGGGATTTGTATTTAAAGCACAGTTGGAGGGACAGTATTCTCCACCCCTGCTCTAGAATGACTGTACCTGTGCTGGAGAAAGCATACAACATAGTACATTATTATGCAAGCTCCGTGAGATTCTTCTGGGTGTCAGCCTGCTAAGCAATTCTGCATTTAAATAGCGGTTGCATATTGCCAATACCGAAAGTTACTTGGTCAACAGAGAAATTGCAGGGCCAGCAGGTACTTGCTATGTAACAGCAAAAGACTATAATCATGGGGATTATATAAATGTGTCATTTCTGTTGGGTCTTTGTATATTGTGATTTTAATTCTTGCCTGGAGAGACAGTCATAGATTGTAAGCTCTCATGAGCAGGGCCCTGCTAACACTCCTGTATTGTAATGTAACTGTACTGGCTCCCTCTATGTTGTAAAGCAATGTGCAAACGGTTGCTGCTGTATAAATCCTGTACAGTCATCATCATAATAATAATAATAATGATGCTTAATAAGACATAAGATGAATTACACACCAAGGACTACTTTTGTTATATACAGCTCGGTGTCCGACCTAGTTAGAGGTCCTTATCAGAAATTTTCCAAATCCATTCGTTTCTTCGATATAAATATTTAGTCTGTCAGAGTTGACAAACCAACAAGTAAAAACAATAAGCCCTCGTTCACACCTGACCGCTTTGTAGCACGTTCTACGCTCGACGAACGCTCTACAAAACGGTCAAAAATATAAATTGCATTGTAGTCAATGGCCTTGTTCCCACCTTGCCGTATTTCCGCCCGTCCCTAACGCCCTACAAAAAGGCCCACGCCTGAAAAGGTCCAGGTACTACTTTGGGCCGTTTTGTAGGGCGTTTTCCATTGGGATACAGCCAAGTAGCCTTCGGAATCGCGCGACGGTCGCGCGACTTTTTTACCACGAATCGCTGTAAAAAAAACGTGCAGCGGTCGCACGACAGACGCGCATATTACAATACGCCTAGGTGTGAATGGGGCCTTAGGGCTCGTTCACACCAGATGCAGTGCGTTCCGGCCCGATTCTGGCCAGAACGCACTGCATCGCATTGCAGACGGCTCCCTTTTTTGTGGGGCAGGAGGGGGCATGGCGGGCCATTGCGGTCCGGTGCGGTGCGATCAAAATAGTGCTTGCAGCATTTTAATCGCACCGAACCACAGGCATAATGTGCCTTGCGATCCCGTGCGGCCGATCGCGTGCGGCCCGGAGGGCGTGGCTACGGTGCCATTCACTTCAATGGCTCACCATGCCCCCTCCTGCCCCACATAAAAGTGAGCCGGCCGCAATGCGATGCAGTGCATTATGGCCAGAATCGGCCGGAACGCACTGCATCTGGTGTGAACAAGGCCAAAGACATATGTGTTTTGAAAAATTAGAAACCTTTCCTCATTGTTGGGAAGGTGTCTGCATACCAGCAATAACAGTATTATGAGGTGGGGTGGAGCTTTTTTTGAGGTAAAGGATAACATGCAAACCTGATTCCATATGATCCCATAGGTATTGATATCTTGTGAACTCTCAAGAAATTCAAGAGAACATTGGACATAAGTTAAAGATTACATTATTTCAAAAACTTAACTCCAGGCATTACGCAGATGAAATACATATAAGGCAGTTGGTTTTCCTGTAAAATAAAATATGTATATTTGTTCACTCTGTTCTAAGAATTACACAGCTTTGCTATACAGTGTGGCAGGGCAGGAGATTGTTTTTTTTTTTCCTTTTCCCCTACTATAGTTAACTAACACTTGAGCCCTGTTCACATCAAAATCGGACCGAAAACATAAGTCAACGGCGGTCCATTGACTTGCAATTTAATACTCCGTTGACTTGCGTTCCATTGTGTTGCGTTTTTTAATTATTTTTTGCCAATCTTTATTTAAGTGAACTACTTTTTTTTAAACTTCCGCTGACATCCGTTTTTGACATGTTGCATTATGTGGCACCTAAGAAAATTAGAGCACGCTCTTCTTTTTTTTTCATCGCAATGTAACAACGCAGCGGATCGCTGCGTTGTGAACTGGTCACATTCACATCCATACATTTTTGGGGTTACCTTCCATTGGCATCCGTTGAAAAATGAATGCTAATGGGTTTGGTGCGTCACATCCCTCCCCTGACCTGTGACTCAGCAATAAAAGAGCAGCAGCAGACTAATGAGGCCATCCCTCTGCGATTCTGCTTTTTCCTCCTATTAGCATGTCCCTCGTCAGCACATGAACTGATCGGGTTTTTGTGCGTCTTCTTCTCCCAGTCTGAGCTCTGATGTACAGAGGCTCCAAGAAGTCAAATTTAGGTACCTAACCTGCTTGCTTTAAAAAATAAATGTAATAATGAATGAATATTTACTAAGCATCATTCATTTTGTTTATTTTATATCTGCCTGGGTTTCAGCTTTAAGAAACTACAAGCTAATGGTAGACACCTATGGCAGTTGAAACTGCTGTAAGCTCCCCTCCTTTCCTTTCTCCTAATGATGTCATGAAGTTCAGAGCATATATGCCCCATTTTTCCTTCTATTATTATAGCCGTGAACCATGACATACTTTATTCTTGTAAAAGTATGCAGCAAACTATGACAATGTTTGCCTTTCCATTGCCTGCCCACACAATTAAGGTTGTGTCAAAAAGGCATTGTGGTCTCAGGAAGCACATTTAGCATGGGACTTGGAATAATTATATACGCTTAATATAATTGACTCACTTTCGTCTACTAAATTTCCTTTTTGGCATGTCCAACCATGCCTTTAGTATCAATTATCACGTGTAACATTTCCGAAAGTTCGTACTCTGCCCTCCGATTCTGTTATTTGTCCCAGGTCTAGCTGCTCTAGATGCTTTTGATAGTGACTTAAGCAAGCAGGAAACCTCCATTTCCCTATGCTTCCACTCCATAAATGTTTGCGTTTTATTTTATAGACTACATAAATGCAAAACCTAATCTTTTATTTCTTTCCCATTTTTTTTAACACAATACAGAATAATACACAAATGACCTTTTAAAATATAAAAAAGAATTTGTAGGCATGTGCATAGTAGCTGAATTGTTTAATTCTGGAAAATTTCTGTTTTTATTGTCTAGTTTTATTGCTTATTCTGCAGTAATTTTTATGGTTCTCAAAAAGGCTTTACGATGTTCAAAATACGCACTTGCCTCTCAATGTATTGTAAAACGTGCCGTCTGAGTTTTTGAAGTGAAGTGAGGGGGATTATTGAATACACGCAGCTTGCAAGCTTTTTAGTTCTTGGTCCAGTTAACCTTTTCCCTGCCAGCAGCATTGCTTTTAAGTTCAATTCAACTTTCAGCTTAAATCGGATCAATTAATTTCAGGCTCATCAAAACAAAAGGTGTCGTAAGGGCTCGTTTACACCTGACACAGTGCGTTCTGGCCGAAACGCAGTGGATCGCATTACGGCCGGATCACTTTGTTGTGGGGCGTGAGGGGGTATGGTGGTCCTTTGAAGTAAATGGCATCGTAGCCACGCCCTCTGGCCGGAATGTGATCGGTCGCACGGGAACGCGTGGCACATCAATGCCTGCGTTCCAGTCCGGTCAGAAAAAATAGTGCTTGCAGCATTTTTTTGGATCGGACTGCAGGCATTGATGAGCCTGTGTGGCTGATCGCATTGCAGCCAGAGGGCGTGGCTATGATACCATTCACAATGGACCGCCACGCCCCCTCCGGCCCCACAACAAAGTGAGCAGGCCACAAAGCGATCCAGTGCATTCCGGCCAGAATCGAGCCAGAACAGGCGTGAACAGGCCTTAAATCTTACAGTTGGCTTTCTTTAGGAAGCAGCCATAACCTGAGCAGAAAAGCCTGTCTCCTGCCAGCATTTTGCAGAAAGGGACAACTAAAGTGACACTAAAGTCAGGAGTTGAACCTTGAAAATACATTCAAGGACCATAATTATTACTGAAAATGTATCTTATTTGTGTATCACTTGGCTGTAGATCCTCAAATCATCTCTGAATTGGTGCTGACACTGTCCTTCCTTCTGGAGGGTGGCTCCTTTTGTTCCCCATGGTCCCTGTGTGTGTTGTAAAGTAGCCACTGCTCCAAGCTCACTCCTGTGGTGGACTACAATCTCAGTACAAATTATTGAACTATTTTAATCCTTGACGGGAGTGAGCTTGGAGTAGTGACTACTTTACAACACACACATGGACCATGGGGAACAAAAGTAGCCACCCTGCAGAAGGAAGAACAGTGCCAGCACCAATGCAGAGATGATTTGAGGATCTACAACCGAGTGATACACAAATAAGATACATTTTTGTTAAGGCCCCGTTCACACAGGAATTGGCCGGCACCTACAGCTCTGTGCTGCGTGCACGGCTGTATCGGGCAGCACCCGGGAAGGACAGATGCTGCGTGTGATTAGTACGCAGCCCCCGTCCTTCTCTATGAGACTATGTGGCCTTACACCACCCTACGCTCACCCGCCCCGCATGTCCGTGCAGGTGTGCGTACTCGCACGCTGCGCTGACCACATGGATCCTGTCTGCATCCGCACGGACCTGCACTTGAGGTGAGCGTAGGGGGGCGTATGTCCGCATAGTCCCATAGAGAAGGACGGGGGCTGCGTACTAATAACACGCAGCACCTGTTCTTCCCAGGGAGCTGAGCGATACGGCCGTGCACGCAGCACAGAGCTGTACATGCCGGCCGATTCCAGTGTGAATGGGGCCTTATATTTAAAGTACTTGAATGCATTTTTAAGATTTAACTCCTGAGTATAGTGTCATATTAAAGAAATATACAACTGCAGTGAATGATGTTTTTTGATTCTGTCTAGAGTTCAGTTTTTTGGGAAGAATTCCTTTGAATCGTGTTAGAGTTGTAGGCATGCTAATTCTTTTTAACAGTTTATAGTAAATTTGTAGAGATCAGCAGAAGTAAAAAAAGGAATCAGCCACTTTCGTGCCAGTCCCACCTACCACCCAGTCACTTC
>NW_017307439.1:10859-44036 GCF_000935625.1 Nanorana parkeri | reverse complement strand
ATGTATATATATATACACATGCATATATTGTATCTTTGTTTTACAAATAAACACATAATTCATGACAAATGATTCCCAGAGCACTATGGGTTGTATTAAGCAATTCCACAACAGACAGTGCCTGCTTTAAGACTGCTTTCACTGATCGAAACTTCAAATTGGGCCATCCAGTTAGGGGTAAATAAAAGGCTTTTTTAACAGGAAGGAATGAAGAAACTCCAGGAAACGGAGCCTAATGCTTTTGCTGGTGAATAATAATCTATAATATTTCATATTTACCTGACTAAAACAAAAAACAAAAATCTTTCAATGTTTGTTTTTAGATGTACTTTTAAATACAAAACAACTACACATTCTTTCCAAACCATCGATGTTGCATTCTAGTTGTAGTGTTATGATGCTTTTAGCAGACATCTGCTTCTATTTTGTGAAACCTATTACAATTCATTTTCCTTCTTAAAAGGATTGGGAGTCCATTACCTGGAAGCAGATAAGTACTGGAAGGGTCAGTGGCTGTCTGTATAAAGCTGGTATTTATATTGTAGCAGGAATAGAGTTCTTGTATTTAGAGATTATTTTTACTGGCATGTATATTCAGTGCATTGGATGGAAATAGAAAGGTTTCAGGTCCAAACTATAAATGTAAAACATTTTTGTGCTTATACATTCATTTACAAGGATTACATTTTTTTTTCTTATTTCTGTCCACACAAACATTAACAGTCTCTTGTCAGAATAGTCACAAGCTTTTCTGTGCAGCTCATGTTTAATGACGTGGACACTTAAAAATATAGGATTTATCTCATTTGGAGTGATATAGTTACTCTAAAATGTGCTGGAACTCATGCTGTATTAAGTATTATTTTCAAAATGTAAGGCTAAATACCGGGGATGCCCCGATATATATCGGCCGGCAAAACATATCGGCTGAAAATGGCACTTTTGGCATAATGCCGTAAGTGCCATTTTCAGGCCGATACAGCGGTGCATCCATTCTTTCTCTCCTCCCCGCTGGGCACTGCTCTTGGTTGGGAAGTCGGTTTCCCGGCCAAGCACAATCAAGCCGGCCAGACAACATGGAGCCAGCTTCTCGGGCAGTCAGATTGCCTGGGAAGCCGGCTCCATGCCAGCGGAAGCACCGGTATCGGTACTCGGTATCGACGAATACCGAAAGCAAAATATCGGTACTCATATTCGATACCGAAAAACTGGCATCGGTGCATCCCTAATAATAATTTTTAGGAATGGTCTTTTCAAAATCACCCATCAATGTATCCCATAACTTTCATATTTTATGAAACCATAACCATAATTGGTTTCTTTCTGTCATGTTTCCTCTGCAGCATGATGTCTTCTACTAAGCAATAGGTACACTTAAAAATAACAAAAGATAATCACTACATGGAACTTTATAAGCCAAACTGCTGTATTTTGACTTCCACAGCCCTTGAAATGTTCCCTCCATTACATTTGGCTGACAAAATGACTGTTTGATTTCAAGCTTTTGAGATTTATGACTCTTGGGCCTTGCAGGACATTTTAATGGGCTGGTTTCAACTTCGGTTATTGTAACTAGGCTGATATTTAAATCAAATCCCTGATGTTGTGAGAACAGTTTCCACTGAACCGGACGATTCCACCAAGTGAGGCTCAGTTGAAATGTTTGTGGAACATTAACGTAGAAGCAGCGATCAGCAACCTGCTTGGTGTGATGGGCATGTTTAATGCACGTCGATTCTTTTGATGTGTTTTTTTTCAAAGAGGGAAGACGGGAAGATTAATGTGTTTATAGTTGTATGTTGTAATGAGATTGTATTTATTCTTGTGGGTGATTGTATTGGAAACTGGTTTAAAGTGTGTCCTTCAACATGTAGTTTATAACACACTGACAGACGCAGAACAATAGACACAGCTGGACATACCATACATCAGCAAACACACATGGTGTTTTTATTAAACAAGTGGAGTATAGGGCTTGGGTTCCAAGAAGTAAATTGGCTGAGCTTGCGCTAACTTTCAGATTTTGAATATATTGGTTATTTTGATTAAGGGGGTTCTATTTAGTATTCTGCAGACTTTCAGATTCTTGGAAAAGTTCATATATTAATGAATGACAGTGACCTTAGCCGGATATTGCCACAAGTGATTGCATTTTATTCGTGCTGCAACAATGACCTTCATTATTTGGTATGCACTCATACATGGGACAATTTCAAAAGCCCTTTTGTAAGCCCCATTTTAGCAAGTGGTCAGGACTTTCCTGGTCACTTTGTTCTTCAATTATCAGTTATACAAGTCTCTGTAAGTCATTCATTTCAATCTGAA
This sequence comes from Nanorana parkeri, assembly GCF_000935625.1. Taxonomy (NCBI): domain Eukaryota; kingdom Metazoa; phylum Chordata; class Amphibia; order Anura; family Dicroglossidae; genus Nanorana; species Nanorana parkeri. The sequence continues at coordinate 41,711 of NW_017307439.1, read as the reverse complement.
CTCAAAAAGTGTCAATTTGCTATCTTATAGGGAACATCTAAAATTGATAATTATGCCTAGACATTACTATGACAAATCTAACTATTGGTCTTGATATCCTCCTGACAAGTATCAGAGCACTTCTGACATGCCTGTGCCTAGTCTTTCCTGTTTTGTAACATCATAGCTATATATTTACAATGTGATCTCTAAGGCACTGTGCCTGTGACTTCTTATTTCATGGGATCTGAAGTGAGTTTTGCTGAGTGCAAATGTTGTGCAGCTAAGTGTTTTTTGCTGGTGAAAAAGCTGTACATGAAGACGTGCAGCGCAAGGCTCTCTCTGTTTCTGCATTATCCATCATCCATTCTGTGCTTCCTCCACCTCTCCTGCTGCTTCTTATTATTATTCCACCACCAGTAGTCAATCAGTAATGGGGTAGCTCTGACATGAGGAAACTAAGCCCTGCTCCAAAGCCAAGATGGCTACCACCACATTGCAAAACAAGGCATGGTAATGCATGCTGTAAACTCTCTAAAATTTTAGGGATTGTTCACTTTTCTACATGGAAACAGGAAAAAGCATGTCATCATTTGTCTTCATTAAGATACTGCCAAGTTGTTGGGGGAAAATGGCATCAGTTTCAGAAATTGCAGCATTGTGTTTGGGCAGATCTCGCCCCACCTGTCATTTATGATGACCTGTCTATAAATGGCCTTCTCGTGAGCAATACAATATGTGCTGTATGGCTTATAGTGAAGTGATCTCACTCTCCTTTGCTGATCTGCTGTATTCTAATGAATCATGGCTGAGCCCCAAAACAAGCAATGTCAGTATTTTTAGAGTCCCATCTTCCCAAAGTATCTGCAATGAAAACTTAAGTAGTGAAGGTCAATTTTCCATCACGTAAATAAATAGGAATTCAAGAGAAACAGCCAGAATGATTTTAAAATACTGGAAAGTTGATTCATTCTTTCACCAGCAACAGAGCGTGCTGGATGTTGATCATTCTAGGTTGCAACTGCAGTAAGGAACACACCATAGATGGTATTACATGAGCACAAGAATGACATGGTTCCCTCATCTCACTTGTTTTCCTTTTGTTGTTTTATTCCACTTGATGATCTTAAAATGTAGCTTTACTTAGTCTAAGCTATAAAACCGGAGCCAAAGGTCCAAAATCAAACCAGTAGGTATCCACGCGTAACTTGATTCACTTTTTAGAGCAGCCTTTGTCAACCAGGGTGCCATGACACACTGGTGTCCCTCCCGGCCTTCTCAAGGGTGCCTCAAAATTTTGTGGTAGTGGGACTGTGATGGGAAGGGGGGAATGAAGGCTGATGTGAACTTGTACAGGGCCAATACCCACAAGGGATTATTGATACCACACCCCCTTAATAACAATATAGACAGCAATACCAACAGTTCAGTGCTTTAATGGTATAAAACACCACTTGATAGACAAATTATTACAATACAGATTAATAAAATAGTTACTTCATCTGAGGGTTCTCTCTGAGTGTGCTTGATCAACTTAAAGGGATTGTTTAAAAAAAATGTATTTGTCTTAATATGATATTTTGTATGTACTAATAAAGTTAATATATGTTGGTATTGTAATAATATGTCTATCAAGTGGTGCTGGATACTTTTACAGCCCTAAATTGTTGGTGTTGCTTTCTATATTGAAGAGTGTTGTGAATGGAGCTCCTGATGTAAAAGTGGAACTCTGTTGTGAAAGGGGGGACTCTACTATTAAAGAGGGGATTCTAATGTGAAAGGGGTGGCTCCTGATGTGAAGGGAGGGTACTGATGCAAACAATGACTCTGATGTGAAAGGGGGGAGATCTTGATGTGAAGGGGAAACCCACTCTTTTGGATGTTTTGGCATGGGGTCTCCCTTAAAATCTATGACATTTTAGACTGGGGTGCCTTGAGATATTTCATTCTCATAGAGTTCTGTCACTAGAAAAAGGTTGAGAAACACATTTCTAGAGTACCATGGTAGCCCCAGATGCTGAGGTGCTCCATATGCAAAATGTTGAGTTTTGAAGCCTACCCTCCATCAGTCCCCTCTATTAGTTAGAGAGGTTTAACACACTACATTGAGGAAAGAAGAGGGGAGGATGTGCAAAAGCAGAAAGCAACAAAAAGAAAAAAAATACAGCGCTCTCTCAGGGATGCGTGGATGCAATAGGTGTGGATTGCTGCTCAAAAAACAGGATGAGAACCATGTGAAATGTAATAATGAGGCACTAAGAGCGCAAATCCGGAGTTATAAATAGTGTGATTTGGATATATATAAAACGTGTTTTTTTTTTTTTTTTTTAATGAAGAACTTACTTGTGGTGTCAGAGATCCGGGTGCGGTGGCGATTCTGGCGCTGCAAAGAGTGAACTTTCACTCCATCACATCTAGAACCAACATTACAGCTAAGACCAGAGGCAGCTTCCACATCAGCCTTTTGGCACACATAGCATCCCATCTGCTCTCTGCCTTAGACCTCAACCTCTGAGCTCACCACCACAATTGATGATACCTTTCCCAGCCGCCATGGACAACCCCTAAGGAAAGTCCTGTTTCTCCCCTACTCCTCCACTTGGAGACCCCTGGAATTTGAGCAATTTCACCTAATACTCTTTGCAGCGCCAGAATCGCCACCGCACCCGGATCCCTGACACCACAAGTAAGTTCTTCATTTAAAAAAAAAAAACATTTTTTATATATATATCCAAATCACACTATTTATAACTCCGGATTTGCGCTCTTAGTGCCTCATTATTAAAGCAGAGAGCAAGCATTGCTTATTGAGAGGATTGGGTTATATAAATACCAAGGACCTCTTAGTGCATGCAGGTACCTATTGCATCATGGAAGTATATCTGTTCTCAAAATTCAGACCTGCTCTGCCATGATGGGCAGGAGGGTGAAACACCCCTAATGTCACCTAGGACCCCCCTGAAGAAGCTGATGAATTAAAAATGTGCTTCATCAGCTTCTCACGCAAGAGAGTGACACAAGAATGAGGAAGTGATGTAATATACATCACTTCCGCATTCTGACAGCAGAAAGGGGACCGGAGGGAGATCGTGTACCGATCTCCCTCTGATCCCCTGTCACAGAGACGCTGTGCTGGTCCCGGGCTCGCACCGGGCACAGCGGAGCCAGGGACCAGCGTGAGAGGGGCGGAGACGGATCAGCACCCAATACAAGCGATCCACCGGCTCGCTTGTATGTTAACAGGCATCGCTGCCTGTTTTTAAATTTTTTGAGTTTCCCGCGAGGGGGTGTGGCTGAGCGGACGTCTAAAGACGTGGTTAAACACTTTTCATTTTGTTTTCAGCGGGGTAATTTAATTTACTAGACTGCACCTAAGGGTTTGCTATTTTGGATAATTAAAGAATAAAAAGTGCACTTATTCTTTGATTTAATTTAAGCAGAACTCTGTAGAAAATGCATCTTATCCCTTGCAGTGGGGCTATACATGCACTAAAAGCGTTAAGTGCTTGTTTTGGTCTAGAGAGGAAAATAACAGTTATACTCACCCGATCTCTGGAGTTCTTTAAGGTTTCAGAGAAAGTGCACTTACTCTTTCTGCCCCCCTCCACTGACCTCACAAAGCCTACTCTCCCCTCTGCAGATCTATAGTTACCGAGATCCAGCACCCAGGGAATTCCCGCATTTGTTTACATCCAGCACTGAATAAAATTCACTGCTGGCCGTACCTGCTCGGTAGAGCCCTGTCCACCAACCAGTTGCACCAATTACATGGGACTTGTCAATCTGTAAGATGTAATAGTTCAGGTTTGCTTTCTGTCTGTTATATTTAGCCATGCATCATTTGACCATTTTTACTTTATATTTAACCTAAAAATCTATTTTTTTTGTTGGCAGTAAAGGGGTGTGAGTGGCATTGTTGAAGATTGCAAGCAGAGAAAAGTGTCATTAAAAGTATAGATCAACTGAAGCACCTTAGGCTGCCAAAGAACATGACTTCATGGCATAAAAATCCTAACTCTGAATGTCTTATTGTCATCATAATCTGTGTTCTACTAAACAAATAAAGAGAAAGGTCTTTCAGGATTGTGTGTGGGGTAATGAAGACTATGAGATCATACTTCAGACTATATAAACCACTTTAAGACAGGAAAGACTAGCCAAATATTACTAAGGAGTGTACTGCAAGGCCTTAAACATTGCATTTGTTTATTATACTAATTTCCAGATAATTATAGAGTGCTATACCTCACTGTTTCTCAGCAGTCCTTAGGTGCCCTGTAGAGTTGTTACCTTTTTTTTCAAGGGAAACCCGAACACTCTAGTGCTGCACTGAATTCTTTTTTGAGAATATACAGGATAGAGAGCGAGGAGAGAATTAGTTAGGAGGCTTTACACTGACTGACAATGTAACAGAGGTATTCTCAGTGATCACCAATGTAACACAGGTATATACACTGACCAGCAACGTAACAGAGGTTTATACACTCACCAGCGATATAACGGAGGTATATATTAGGGATGCACCGATACCAATATTGGTATTGGTGCCGATACTGGGAATTGTTATGAGTACTCATGATATCAAGTGCCGATACCAGTGCTTCAAATTTTTAAGCACAGTCGGCTGATTTAAGGTCTTACTCTTGCTGGGGGACCTTGAGGCAGGCTTTTGGGGACCTCGCAGCACCAGTTTACAGCGCTGGCCAGACATCTAGTCCTCCTGCCTGCAGCCCCCCGCACAACCCCGGGAAGACCCGCACCTGCCCGCATAGCCCTGGTGAGACTCGCAGAGCGCTGGTGAGCGTCTGCACAGCCCTGGTGAGAGCCTGCACAGCTCTGGTGAGACCCCGCACAGCCTCCTGAGACGCCGCACAGCCTTGGTGAGCAACACAGAGGTATGTAGCTTCATATTATTCTGCATTGCTGTAAAATGTATCGCTGGGATTTGTAGTCCTATATAACTAGTGGTATCCAGCATTGCTATATAATGTATTGCTGAGATTTGTAGTCCCTCTACAGCTTGAAGTCAGTGGCAGAGCCACCAGGGGTGCAGCGTTTGCAGCTGGAACTGGGCCCTGGCGTTCCACAACTGTCCTGAAATCATTAGTCTGTATTGTTTTAGAAAAACTGTCACATGGCACTAAAAAAAGGTATCCGTCATTGGTATTGGCAAGTACTTGAGAAAAAGTATCGGTACTCATACAAGTCCTTTTTAGGCCTTCTATTGAATGGGATTTTTGGGTTGGGTGAAAAGGATATACAGTCTTTGCTGTGTTTGGTGGCAGTATTAAGTTGTTCCTGGGAAATTCCAGTAGAACTAAAGGCTCAACAAACATCTATAAACACTATGCAGCAGCACCAGATAAACTTTTCAAAGTTATCTCCAAATCGAGTTTTTTTTCTTAAATTTCCTGTGCAGCGGTGACAACACTTCTGCCTCCACCCACTTCCCCCCCTTTGCCACAGTTTGCATCCCCCAACTGTATTGGACTAGAGCATGAAGTGGTGGTATTTCCCTATACAAGACAAACCTCCGTCATCTCTGCTGCATTACCACCCTTCTCTACCTAATACCGTTCATCACATCAACCATCACTGCAGTGCATGTACACTGAGTGGCCAGATTATTATGACCACCCCATCAGTACTTCGTTGGGCCACAAGATGACTCCACGAGATTACTTCGTTGGGCCGCCTCGTTACTCCACCAGATGTTGAAAGGTGATGCGAGGAATCTGACACTGCACTGTTGCCCTTCTGTTGTCTTGTACCAGCCTTGCCACTCTCCGTTCTGCCTTACATTGACTAGTCGCTGACAGCCACAATTCGCACGTTCAGACCCAGATTTTCGGCTGACAGTCCAGTCTTTAAACACTTTAACAACAGCTGCTCTTGAACATTTAACGAATTCTGCTGATTCTGACAATCATCCCACGTTCAAAGGCTGTTAAATCGCGTTGTTTACCCATATCTTCAGGAAAAAAAATCACTGTTGTCATTATGATTGCAAAAGAGTAAAACACAGTTGATTGATAATAAATGGCTTCAGCTAAACAATACCCATGAGTGACAGAAAGGTTTTCGTGTTATCATTCATATTCTCTGAAAAATGGCCAGGAAATCATGAATTCTGCCAGGGTAAGGTAAATTAGGAGCACAACTGTATCTACTGAAAGTCACATATACATACAGAGTAGTATCAATAATTAGAAAAGAAAGAACTTGTCAGCCACTATCTAGTGCAGAGGCTAAAGCATTCTTTCCTGTCCTTTAGGTACATTCTGCTGCCACATATGGCTAAGTCAAATTTGGATTCTGTCTTATTCCACAGTCTGGGACTTTCCTACCCACTGTGATAATGAGCTGGCACACTTGGTTGATACCATAATAAATACATTTTATAAAGTTACGCAACAGCACCGCCAGGAATCCATGACAAACTCCAGGTTACGCCTAATCATAACAGATCTTTGTACATTGTTTAAGCCTACAAGATGGCTGAAAGACTACAACAATTCCACATTAGTTTTAATTTCCTTTGAAAGAAAAAGGTTTGTGAGTTTTATACCCTGCATGCTCTTGTTGTGTCTTCATCTCCCTGCAAATGTATCCTTGTATAAATGTTAACATGTTTGCAAAAGAAATGTTTGAAGATACATTCCAAGTTGCTGAAGTACTTTCAAAGAATGTAAATGTTGAGATTGCTGGTATAACAACAGGAGACAGGCCAGAGGCAGGACTGGCATTTTGGTGTCACCCCCTCTAAAAAGTCAGGCACTCGGTCATGGGCCGAGAGAACGACAGTGTCAGGGGACCCGGTGGCATACCTCATCCCGCCGGGTGAACGTCCCCTACTCTCTATGCCGCCATCCATCACATGCGTGATGACGTCACAGCGGGCTGACACCCGGCCTCGGGACGCCCCTGCATCTAACACTGAGAGGTTCCTGACAGAAGGATAGAGCAGAATGATGATCTCATCAGTGTGCTGTTTCTAGGTTCAGTCACATGCTTGGCTGGCCGCTTGATCAGGTTGTGCACTCCCAAAAGTCTAAAGCAATTTTGAATATGCTGTCTGAATCACAAGACTGGCAGAGTAGCAATACAAATCCATTGGCAGGAAATACATTTTTTCTGTTATATAATGAGGATTCATGCATCATGACTATGCCCCTCTTCACAAAGCCATGTCCATAATGTCATGGTTTGACAAGTCTCTCGTGGAGAAACTCATATGAGTCTTCACATCAGACCCTTCTGGACACCTTTTGGGATGAATTGAAATGCCTATTGTGAACCAGGTGGTCTCATCCAACAGTTACAAATGCTCTTTTTGCTGAATAGGAACAAATTCGTACAGAAGCACTTCTGTGGAAAACCTTCAGAGAACAGTGAAGACTTTTCACGCTTTTCACAAAGAAGGAACCAACTGCCTGGTGTTATTTAACTGGAAGACTGAGCATATGCTATTAATGAAGGGCACAATGGCTCTAACCTCTAATTTACAGAATATACTATAAATAAAAGGCACTGTGGTAGCGCCTTTCATTTATAGTATATTCATGCAGAGATTGGCACTGACTTGACTGAGGACGACACACAGGTGGAAAACATTAAAGGAGAACTATGGGGTCGGGGCTTTTCCCCATAGTTCTCCTAAGGGTCACGGGAGAACAAAAACTAGCGTTCTCCCGTGACCCAAAGCTCAGTATACCGCAAGCTACAGCTTGCGGTATACTGAGAGGCCGCAGCCGGGACGGATCCCGTCAATACTGTCTGGATCCACCCAGCTGCGGGATTGACAGCTGGCTCTGCCTATCCAGAGGCAGAGCCAGCTGCGCCCTCCCCCGTCCGTTACGCCAGTCAGTGCTAGAGGATCGGACAGGGAAAGGGGGAATCCCTGCAGGGAGCCGTGAGTGACAGTCATGGCTCTCTGCAGGGATAGATCGAGAAGTGAGTGAGCGCCGGTATGTGTTCGCTCACTTCCCGATCTACTGAGCCGACCTGTGACAGTTTCATTGTCACAGGTTGGCTCAGATTATGAGGCTGAGTGAAAATCACTCGCCTCATCATTCTCCTTTTAAGAGCAGCCTGCGTATCAGGTGAGTGTCCATAAGACATAATCAGGATAACTGTGAATTGACCAATGGGTATTCTTAGTTATCAGTCATTGCTCTTGTACTTCAGTATGGCTGTTCAACACATTGAAATAATTCTGATCTCTAATAGTTTGGGGACTCTAACAGGGCTATTCACAAAAGGGTGAAGAGTTTGGAGATGGGAGGAGAAGGGAACAATCTAGGACAACATAGCTGAACTGGAAAGTGAGCTGAATTGGAGAATGTTTCCAAATCAGCTATGTAGTCCTAGATTGTTCACTTCTCCTGCCTTCTCCAAACTCTTCACCCTTTTGTGAATAGTCCTGTAAATGTCAACTGTACAGAAAGCTTTGCTCCGCGATAGAAATCCTTATTTTATAGAACAGCAAGGACACAAACAACTGCCTGCACTCACCAGACCATGTGACCTGTCTTCTGGGATTATGGAAAAAGAGGAACCATGGCCATGCAGAGATTAAACAATGAGTCTGATTACATTGCAGCTGTTCAGTACCTTCTACACAATCAGACAGCCATGGCATAGCATGCGACAGAGAGGAAGCAGCAGCGGTAACACTACCTCCTCTTGCTCTAAACTGGGAGTTACGCAGTTCATTGTGATGTAACGCTGAATGATTCAATTACATTTGTTTAGTCTATTAATCTTTAATTCTGCTACATGTTCTACATTTGTCCAACTCATGTGGGGAATGTTGTGTGGTATTGCTAATGACATTTATAATTTCAAGAAATACTGTGGTTTCCCCCTTAGAAATGTCACAATTCATCTAATTCCACACCCAATTATTTAGAAATACAAGCAAGAAAATCATGAACCAACCTTTATATTTTTAGACCAATTGCAAATACTGGTTCCAGTGATTTTTAAAGCAGAATTAGACCTAAATTGATTTTTTTTTTTTAGGGATGGAAAGAGTGGGGTTCCATTCCCTACATATTTTGAAATACAAATGAAATTCTGCATTTTGGGCTAAAACTATTTCTTAATTGTACCTCCTTTTTTGGATTTTTTTTATTTTTTAAGATTCTTCTACCAAGGTGGTTTCTTCCTTCTGCCTTAACCTAGGATATTGTCCTGCCCTTCTTTTATGTTCTGCCCTGAAGCATCCCAAGAACATTTTCACCACTTTATGGATGTGGTGGGTGCTTTGAGAGTCTACCTCTCTGCTACAGCCCCTTTTCAGCAATTGCATTCCTTCTTTGTCCTTTTAGAAGGTTGCCATTGGAGTTTTCCTGCCTCTCATTTCACCATTGCATTCAAACCTATAGCCTATACCTGTTAAGGCGAACTCTACCACATCTCTTAGTTCCTTATCAGCTTTTTGGCATCAGACATCTGTTTCCCAGTTTTTCAAGGCTTCCACCTGGTCTTTTGTTTAGGTTTTATCAGGTGGATGTTCAGTCCACTTTATTTTAACAATTTGTTAATGTAAATATTTTAGCATAAATCCAAGCATAAGCATGTAGTGATGATGCATTAGAATACCTTGACTCTTTCTCTGTGTGTGCACAGAAAACCCTTATAATGCCTCTATTAAAGGAGAACTGTGGGGTTAAGGCTTTTCCCCATAGTTCTCCTTAGGGTAACGCGAGGACACAAACTAGCGTCCTCCCGTCACCCTAGGCTCAGTATACCACGAGCTGTAGCTCGCGGTATACTGAGACGGCGCAGCTGAAGTGGATCCCGACAATTATGCCTGGATCCGCCCAGCTGCATGACTGACAGCTGGCTCTGCCTCTCTAGAGGCAGAGCCAGCTGTACCCGCCCCCTCCCAGTCCGTTCCGCCAGTCAGCGCTGGCAGATCGGAGCGGGGAGGGGGGAATCCAGCCCCTCCCCTGTCACGGCCTTAGCCAGGGGCAGCATCTGCTTCCTGAATTCAGATACTGGCCCAAAGATGAAACAGTCATATTAATCCTGGTTTCTGTGCCGTTCTTGGCTATGTTCACAAATCTCTGAGGGCTGTTGCAGACTTTGGCAATCCCGGGATGCGCGAGATCGTGAGCGGGTGCACACAGCGGTTGCTGCGTGGCCCCATTGCTTTCAATGGGGTTACATCCACGTGGAAATCGCTGAAAAAAGTTACATATACTTTTTTTCACGACACACACCACACGGTGTTTTAAACCGCGATCATGTGTTATTGCACGGGCGGAAACCGCACGGCCTGCTTGGGGTGCCATTAGAAAAAAATGGCACCACCAGCACGATCGGCGGAGGTGTGCAATTATGTGACCACGCCTAAAACAGGTAAGGCCCCGCTGCAACCTCTAATTGTTTAAATTGCTGCAAGATTCCAATATTTCAGTCTGATCTCTGCAGTGGAGGAGACGAAGGACATTTTTCTTTCTTTTCCCGCAATAGAGGGATGACCATCTCAGCCTAGGCAAAGTCACTGGACTGGTGCTTAAGGGCTACCTTTTAATGGTAAAATGATATAGCCTTTCTCAAAAAAAATCATACTGTTTTTGTATATTGTAACATGCCAGGGATTTATATATGCAGACTTGTCAAGTTGCTAAAAGGTCTACTCGAAATGCATTGCAAAATCTTGTTTCCAACAAGAATGTCGTTTCATGGATTAATTTTTCCTAATTCAAGTTTCTGTGAATGACCAAAAAGGTGCATACTTTATATAAGGTTAAAGGTAAAGGGTTTTGCAGTTCACAAGAGATCCCAGTATTAACTTCTGTATTATTTTGTGAATCATAATCAGGACTGAGGAAGTACAGGAACCCAAATACAGTAGATGAGATTAGAGTTGTGCATGTGGGGCAAAATGTGGTCCAGGTGGCCAGCATGGAGTAGAGACAGCTCTTCCAAAGCTGATGATCCACAGATGACAAAGGGCCCAAATAAAATATTCTATCTACTAAAAGTGTACTTCTACTTTTGCAGCCAAATTGGGATAACACCTACTTTATATTTATTACAGGTTTCCACTCACATTGAGTAACTTAAGTTAAAGCTGAAGTTTTGCCCTGCTATGTAATGTTAAGAGTGCTCGGAAGAGTTAATCATTACCATTATTAACCCTGTTTATACTGTGCTGGCAGATCTTATTGTTGGTGGTATTGTTGGTGACTAGATTTGAACACTGTCCGTCCTAACAAAGGGCTAAAGATCTCTGAGTCTGTCCCTACTTTGTCCCCCTCCACATTCACTTTTAAATGGTTAAGAATAGTTTGCAGTCAGCCCAGAGGTCTCCTCCAAAGGAACAACAAGGAATGTAAGAAATGTTTATTTATGTCATTATTTTAGGTACGCTTTGTGAATGGGAACACATAACAAAAATTTAGTGGGGATTTCTCAAATTTGATTGCAAAAGTAAATTTAACTAAGCTACTTGGACAGTGAACAATTAGGTGTGGCATGAAACACAGGCTAAAATACCCAGCTACACAGACACAAATATAATTCTACAAAATCCTAGTGAGTTCCTGTGGCAGTTCCTGAGGGGACACAGTTGTTATGGACAACAATGTTAAGAGTCAAGGTGAGGTTTCAAAATCCGATCTTTGCATGGGGACCTCTCCAGCCTATGTCTGCCACTGGCTCTAGCAGAAAGACAATTTGGTTAGCTCATACCAACAACATGTGGAATCAATGTAAATACATCCAAGGATTTAACAAGCAGTTAATAAATCTGAACATGTTCCCAGACAGGCTAAAAACAACCATAATCCATCCTATTAAAAAAAGCATCTAAATCGTTTAGCTTTGTTTCCAAGCTTCTATTTATTCCAAGAGAGCCTAAAAAGCAGGAAAACATCAAGTCTATCTAGAAATCAGCATAAATCTGGTTTAAAATAATACATTACTAAAACCTCAGTGGCTGGCTCCTTTGTAATATTCATTTTTTTTCTCTCTCTTATACTTTCAAGATTTTGAAAAACATTGCAAGGTACAATCTGGCCATAAAGAAGGGAACCTCTTTCCAACAGATCAGATCCTTTTCTTACCCAATATGCAAACTCACTGCTCAGCACCATCTTTTCTCTGGTCTAGTCAGTAGATTACAACAGGAATTGCTTAGCATTACCCAGCCAATCCTAGAGTTGTACACCACTTTAAATGATTGCTCCAAAATAGTTTTCATCATGCAAACCTTTGTTAATGTGGCCACCTATATAGTCAGTGTGCAAATAATGACTAGGAAGACATAAAAAATTATAACGGGCTCCATGAATAAAGGACTGCAGTGTCACAGGCACATAAAAAAAAAGTACCCGTCAAAACGTCATTTATGTTGGTGTCTGTGTACAGCTTCTCTATGGAAACCAAACACCTATGGATAAATAATGTTGGGAACCCCTTTGTTTCTGTCCACATTAACTGTGTTTTTAAGACAGTTAAATCTGAAACTAAGGCTGGTGTCAGACGGGCGACTCTGCTGCTTGGCAATCCTGTTGCTTGTGATTTGTCAAAATTGGCAATTTTAGCCGCTATGCTGGCATGTTCGCCGCTATGTTTGCATGTTCGCGTCTATGGAATCGCTCTGAAGCTGAGGCAGCAGAATCTTGTTTCCATTGCCAGCGATCGAAATCAGCAGCATTCGGCCCAGTGACAGAGCGACATGCCACTGCATGTGGCTACAGCCTCTTTAGCAATCCTCATCTCTAGATGCTGATTTGCCTATCTGAAATCAGGGCGTGAGCTGCGGCCGGTGGGCGTGTGGGCGGGAGCTGCGGCCGGCTGGCGTGTGGGCTGGAGCTGTGGCAGGCTGGTGTGTGGGCGGGCGTGTGGGCGGGGCGGGAGCTGCGGCCGGTCTTTACACAGTTTATGTGCAGCTACCCCGGAAGTAAGACCTAGCGGATTTCTGTAATATAAGACCTACCACCGAACTAGGTCTTATTTTCGGGGGTAGGTCTTATATTACAGAAATCCCTGAAGATAGTGCTAGGTCTTATTTTCTGGGTAGGTCTTACTTTCGGGGAAACACGGTAGCATGTTTGAAACAAGAAAGTGAAGAATACAATTTTCCCTCTCAATAAGATTGACACCATACCTAAAGTTATAAAGAGGTAGAGAATGTTTCATAGTATTTCATAGCAGATACCTCTCATCTGCTCAGGTGGCTGTTGAGGACCCCATAGCTTTCTAGTATACAGATCTTCTGTGGTTGGCCCCATCCACCATTGCCTGAAGTGGCTATCACTGTGTTGGGCTGCCTTACTAGACATCACTAGGCACAACAAAGGGGTGAGCTAGGCTCTAAGAATTGTATAACTTTGAATTCCACAGTGTTGTGGGTATTTGGGGCACTAGTAGCATCAGCTGAGCTGAAGACAGGAACTTGGCATCCTATTGAAACCTTAACATTTTAGGACTTCACGTGTGCTTTAAAGCTAACCTTTCCATTCTCCAAGCATGTAAACATAATGGTACCCACATAACCTTTCCATCACCTGTTTCCAATTAACTCCTTGCACTCCAAAATGTGCAGTTTAAAAGTCAACAGCTAAGCCCTCATCTTCATCTCTCCCCCTGGATGCTGTTGTATGCAGAGATCACTGGCACACAATTATTATAAGAGAACTGTCATAGTTTCAAGAAAACATGTCAGGAGGGAACTATGAAGCCTGCTAAAATAATTTGCTTGGCTGTGGCCGGCTTCAGAACAAGAATACAGCAACAGAAAGTTACTTGTTCTGAATTATTGAAGACAAAGCTTCACCATAACACCCGGGCAACTAGCATTCACTAAAGGAGAGCTTAGCAATGGCAGCCAACATATTTCTCTCATAATCCCTTTCCCTTAAGAATTTTTAATTATTCAGCTTTAATTTGAAGGCAGCAGTGTACTGCAAACGTCGATGGTTGTTTTATTCTATTCATCTGAAGTCCAAACATCTTATTTTAGTCACATAACAGCTGCTTTACTCAGATTGTTACACTAAACCCCATTGTCCACTCAGCGTCACACATGACATTTTCTTGCTGGTTTAGGAGACATGTTAATTATTCTTTGCAGTGTTTTCCCATGTCTTTGTGTGAGTTATTCTAGGGAAAATAGTCTGCAGTCTTAGATAATACACAATAAAACAATTATGTGTCTATATCTACAGCATATCTTATGGTGGAATTTTTTTATAGTCGCTTTCTGTTGTCTGCACACGTAAAAATATGAGCTTTTCATTTTTCTTTTACACTGTTTATATTTTTTCAAATCACATTTTTTTCCTGGCAGTTACAATTGCAGTCAGTGCTGAGGTTTTCGCCTTTATTACCAGAACCAGGGCCATCCTTAGAAATCACATATGCTCTACTGTGGCCACCCACAGGGAGTCCCTTGCTGACCTAATGGACCCTGGTACAAGGACACTGCCTGTAACATCCTATCAGCGGCCATGAACAGAGTTAATTCATACCATTCACTTACATGCAGAAGGATACCTATGAGGATGTAGCTTTATCAATCACTCACATGACATTAGTGATGTCATCCTGATTGGCTATAGATGATGCTAGTTTCATGTTGTCAGCCTTCATTTTGTTGACTGCCTCTGTAGTTTAGTTTGTTGTAGCTCAACAGGTGTTGATGTGTTTTTTCAGGGAGCTCAGTTGCCAAATTTGCCTTTGTTGCAATACTCTGTAAGGTTGATGTTTGTCAAAAGATAATATCTGAGGACTTCAAAACTAGGTTGAAATAATATGCTGGTAGGCCCTTGGAACTTTTGCTATTGGAAACGCCACAGCAATGTAGACTGCAGAGCTCTTCTAGTGTGAGAGACACTTATACAATATGTCGCCAACACACCCATGGGTATGCTGGTATCAAAATGTATGAGTATTGTTAAAGGTGCTGTCCATTAATTGCTGGAGCATTCTATACAGAAAGCTGAATACCAGTATGGCATGCAATGGGGATATCCTAATGTTCTCCTAAAGAGAACTTTGCCCATGTAGGGCAAAGTGATAGTTTCTCTGCAAAGGGTATCCTCAACCCCCTATATACTCACCTTGCCCATGCTCTCATGCAGCTCTTTGCTCCTCTACAGCCTGTGCTAAAATCACCTGTGTCACCGACATGGGGGGAAAGTGACGTCACTCCCTAGATCATGTGCTCAAGCCTAGTGACTGGCTGCCAGGCCTGGAAACTGTCGCATGGAAGCAGGTCAAATGCTGGCCCATACTAGGAAGTGTTGGGTATTCTGTGGGAAAGGAAGATGTTGGAAGGAGAACCGGTAAGGGGAAAGGTGACAGTGCCTCTTTCAATTGTAACTGCTATCAATCCTTTTGTATATCAAATATTACATACATTGGAGAAGAGCTAGGACATCTGCCAAGTTTTATTTTGTTGTTTTTTGGGAGATCTAAACTCCCTTTTTGTACATGGAGCCATTATCTGGGGGGAAGAATGTTGTTGGGGGGTCCAAAATGTTATGGTTATGAATAGAACAGGAGTATATATGGTAAGTTCTAATTATGGCATGTGTTCCAGGGGAAGAATTCTCTCCATTTTTGGCATATTTCTGCTTATTTCCTCCTGTGCCTATGGCAACAGGAAGTCAACGTATATATCTCCCCAACACAACTACCAATCTAAAATTATAGTTTTGTCCGGCGCAATATTTACATAATATATACATCCTCTGTATTTCAAGTAGTGATTCGCTTGTGTTACTAGCATGTATTTGTTATATGAATGCTTTGTGATCACTTTAGGGTGCTTTAAATTGAGGTCATTTTTTTTGCACTAGAATACAGCAAAGTCACATCCCTGTTTTGCCAACAGATGGCGTCAGCTCACTAAACAACTACTGCATTTTCCTGCTGTTGCTAAATTTGCTTTGCTGACAGTAATACAAGTATCGGAATGCTGGCTATGCACATAATGATAATCACACAATTAATTTGATTAAATAACCTACTTAGTATGATCAGGATCTAATATACAGTGGTACCTCGGTTCACAAACTTAATTCGTTCCACGATTCTGGTCGCAAACCAAATTTGTTGCGAACTAAATCAAATTTACCCGCAAGGTTCAATGTAAATAAGGTTAATCCGTTCTGAACCATATGTAATTGTTTTCTTGTCACCTTCAATACCGCTTTGCACTTTCTGGTTACCTTCAATACCGCTCTGCACGTTCTTGTCACCTTCATTACCTCTCTGCACTTTCTGGTTACCTTCATTACTGCTCTGCACTTTCTTTTTACCACCATGCATGCTCTGCACTTTCTTTGGAGCCATGCTGGATTGAATAATACTGTACAGTACTGTATGTGCTAAAAAGCACACACAAAAGCTTCACAGCAAGTGTGCACAGGTCTGTCTGCGACCGTGATCTCGACTAGAGGAAGCCACGACCACGTGTCAGAGCGGGAAAGTGGCCACAGTCGTGTTCGTCACCCGATTTGGAGTTGGCAAAAGGAAGCAAAATTTTGCCGAACTTCCTGTCCGCGAACCAAATTGTTCGTGAACCAAGGTATTACTATATATGATTCTTTCATCAAAATGATTGTTATATACA
Source organism: Nanorana parkeri (assembly GCF_000935625.1). NCBI lineage: Eukaryota > Metazoa > Chordata > Amphibia > Anura > Dicroglossidae > Nanorana > Nanorana parkeri. Next base: position 25,135 of record NW_017307439.1, on the reverse strand, counting down.
TGTATTATTTTGTTAAACACACTGCCCACATAACAATGATACTGTATCAGTAGGATTTTGGCAATAATGTGACATATCAAAATGATTGTGTGTGATTGGAGCAATGTGCAGGCACTTTAGCATCAATCTATATGGATGTCCTACAGAAAACTGTCCACCATAAGCAAATAGCAACTAAATACTGAAGCCTGCAGCTGATTAATAACTGATACTCAAATGCGAAATGAAACAAATCTATACATTGTTTTTTTTTAATGAGGCAATATTTAGCCTGTTAAATGGACTCACTATAGTTTGGATTCCTGATAAATACTGTATAGTTTGTAGGGCTGCAGCTAACGATTATTTTCATAATCGATTAGTTAGCCGATTATTAAGTTCGATTAATCGGATTTAAAAAAAAAAAGGCTCCAGTGATGGACTACTAGTTTCTATTGAGATTGTAGTCCATCACGGGAGCAAGCTTGGAGCGGTGGAAGTAAAAAAAAAAGAGTGGTGTGCAATATAGTACATTATACAGCGGCGCAGTGCAGAATACCAGCAGCTATAGAGGAATGCAGCAGTAGTATATTATACTATAATGTACTATTGCTGGGATTTGTAGTCCTCTGTAGCTGGCGTTATTCTGCATTGCGCTGTATATAATGGATTATTGCTGCGATTTGTAGTCCTCTATAGCTGGTGGTATTCTGCAGTGTGTTGTATAATGATTATACGGCACAATGCAGAATACCAGCAGCTATAGAGGAATACAACAAATGCCAGCAATAGTACATTATACTATAATGTACTATTGCTGGGATTTGTAGTCCTCTGTAACTGCTGGTATTCTGCATTGCGTTGTAGATAATGTACTATTGCTGGGATTTATAGTCCTCTATAGCTGGTGGTATTCTCCATTGCACTGTATAATGATTATACTGCACAATGCAGAATACCACTGACCAGTTATAGAGGAACTACAAATCCCAGCAATAATACATTATACAGCGCAATGGAGAATACCACCAGCTATAGAGGAACAACAAATCCCAGCAATAGTACATTATACAGGCTGCTTAATATATTATTGCTGGGATTTGGTGTTCCTCTATAGCTGCTGGTGTTCTGCAGTGTGCTGCTGTATTATACAATGCAGAACACCATGCACAATACAATACAATGTATAATACAGCAGCACACTGCAGAACATTAGCAGCTATAGAGGAACAACAAATTCCAGCAATAGTACATTATACAGGGTGTTTAATGTATTATTGGTGGGATTTGTTGTTCCTCTATAGCTGCTAATGTTCTGCAGGTTGCCGTTTAAAAAACAAAGCAAAACAGGAAACATTAAAAAGCTCCCGGCCGATCTTGACTTACTTTGAATGACGGTGGGCCCTTGGTTGTCGGCGGGCAGGAGAGGGCCAGACGCATGTCCTCAGTGTGTGCGGTGGGCGTGGCGTAAGCAGCGTCGCGTGAGCAGGTTTACTGGCGTATGCGGTGGGTGTGGCGTGAGCGGCTTAACCGACGTGGGCATGGCGTGAGTGGCGGGCATACAGCGGCGAGCTGGAAATTTGAATTTTAGCGAACGAATCGACGATGGAAAACGTTGACAACGTTTTCCATCGTCGATTTTAATCGTCTTCATCGAATAATTGTTGCAGCTCTAATAGTTTGATGTTGGCCAATAATTTGCGAGCAATGAATTAATGTAGTTTCAATTGCAGACAAGTTTGAAAGTTTTAGGATACTGTTCTAGCTAGTTTGAGCATACAGTTTTTTTGTCATAAATGACACAAAAAACCTTAAAGCTGCAGCGATATCCTGTATAGTCCTTGTAGCCTATGGAGAGGTGTGTGTACTGAAGACATATTCTAGGTGGGGGGTCGTCTTTCAGCATTACACTGAATATCAATGATAAGGTGGTCTTTCAAAATCCTAATAAACAGCAATGCCTGGGGACGGCTTCCAGAATACCACTCCACACTAATGGTTGGAGGACTTTCAAAATCCCATCGAACACCGTTGTGGGAAACTTTTGCTCCCACTGAATACCAGTGATGGAGCAGTGTTCCTCCTGACTAATCACGGGCAAAGGGGCATTTACTAATCCCTCAGATGCCAGGTATTTAAAACTACCAAAACTACAAACTACCATCATGAAGGCAGGGAGGTGCCCTGGAGCAGTGTGTTTTCTACTAGGGAAAGTATGAGTGAATTATGTCCATTCCAAAATAGGTATCATAGTGACCCCAGTCAATTCCCTGTTAAGTGGAAGCTGCAGATGACTTCTGCATTATTCCAGAGGGTGGAAACTTCTTCATAGAGTTCAATAAAGGGGACGCATAGCCATGGAATAATGCAGAAAGCAGCCACAAGTCCTGAGAGAAGATGTGACCAGGATGTGTAGCTGGATAAGGATTACATAGACAGTGTTTACCTATTACACAGGCCTACCCCAATTTTCCGACTTTCAGTGTTTAGGGAACAGTGGAGGTTTTTTTAAAATATATGTCTGAAAGTCTGTCGCTTTTTACTTTGCTATATCTGCTTGTACTTCTTGTACTTCTGCTTGATACAGGATGTGTTTATTTTCCGTTGCCATAGGAAGACTGAAATAGATGTTTGCTGCAATAATAGTTTTACCTTTAGCACTTTATTAATAGATCCTCACATTTTATTCTTCTGCCCTTGCTGACTGTTCTTGTAAAGTGACAAGCAGAAATATGCTTTAGGACTTATCTATAGATATTTTACAAGCTGTGATGTTCCAGAATATACCCTCTGGAGGGCAGCCAGGAAAAGGTATATTTATCCACCATATTTTATATAGTTCCAGTAAAATACGCAGTCCTAGTTGGAGACTATCTTGAAATCATTATCCCATGTTTCCCAGGTAATGACATGTTTAGTTAGTTGAAAAGCAGATTGCCCGACAAGCTGACCACTCTTTACTTGGGCAAATTCTAGACAAAATGAATACAACATAATTGTCCAAAATCTGCAGTTGGTATGGGCAGTCATGGTAGAGGCTCCTCTGGGTCCCTGTAATATAGAACAATTTGGACGTCATGCACTCCTTGTTCTTAGCTATTGGATGCCTGATGTAGTGAAGTGATGTCCATTACATAAGAGAACATTTTTGCAAAAGATTTCTTTATGTTTTACTGAAGCTTTACATATGTTATTGTGTAAATTATAATTCTCAAAGAATCTATCAGAGACATATAAACTGCTTTGTCAATAGACCACTACAAATGACAGTTTGACCTTCACCTATTTAAAGTTGAACTGTTCATAATCTGACAGCTGACGATGATCACTTTATTTGTGATCTGTTACAGATATCTGACCTGGAAAGAATGACCTACAGGGTTTCATAACATCCTCAATTTTTGGCATTACAGGAGAGACTCATAAATCTGCCCAGTGTATCAATGCTGGTTATGAAAATGCCTATACTCGTGTTAACTATTGTCAATGAAAGTTAGTTTAAGATGATTACTGTTGCATATATGGACTGCCCCAGACTTTTGTTTTACCCAGCACACTTATATACTAGGGCTTATTCACACCAGCAAATTGCAAATGGTGCATTACAATGACTTTAATTTTGAATGATACCCCAGCACACCTCCACAATGCGCCTGTGCTGCAGTGTACTAAAGTGCACAGCGATACATGATTTGCATTGCAGTGCGCTGCAAAATAATTTTCTTGCCATGAGGTGCATTACAGCACAAACTTTGGTACAGTGTGTAGTGGTGTGAACCAGCCCTTACTATGACTTTGTGAGTAGGGATGTCCAGATACCAGTTCAGATACCAGTGCAGATACTTGGCATTTTCGTGAGAACTACCAGGGTTGCAGCGGTTGCAGCTGGGACCTGGCTCTGGTGCTCCATCACTGTACTGAAATCATTAGGGCTTGTTCACACCAAATGCAGACCAGATCTGCATGAGTTTCTGCACACGCAGTGCACTGTGTTTTTGACGCGTTCAGGGCAGTTTTTGCAAAAAATATATATTTTCGTTTAAAATGGGCTTTCAGTGCATTCCAGTGCGTTTGCTTGCGTTCCAGAGCAGGTAAAATAGGGCTTGTTGCAGTTTTTTTTACATGCTCTGGAACTGAACGCTGCGGTGTGAGCTAGAGCCCAAAATACAATTGGAATACATTGGACGCAGTTTTGATCCAGTCTGTAACTGCTCTGCTCTGCTCCTGAACGCGCTTGGTGTGAACTAGCCATTAGTCTTAATTGTTTTAGAAAAACTGTCACATGACAATAAACAAAAATTTATCAGTACTTGCATCTGTGAGTACTTGGACAAGTATCAGTACTTGTACTTGCAAAAATGGTATCGGTGCATCCCTTTATTTATATTTATAAAAACAAAATCATATATCAAAATCAATCATGCACAAATCCCGGGAGCTCCGTGTGCTCCTTACAAATGACAGCTGCCTCCTAACTTGAATTTTTCCGTAGTTTAGTCTTGGAGCTCGAAAAGTATCTGTACTTGTACTTGTACCGAGTACGGTACTTGGTATCGGTGCATCACTAATTGTGAGGATTATGGCATAATGCTAACTGACATCACAGGTATCACTAACACATACGAATACTGACTATAACATACCAATACTCATTATACAATCACAGTAGAAATTGTGACATCACAATATTGAGTGTGGTATCATAATACTTACAATTACATGACAAAACTACCAGGGACACCACAGTACTCACTATATTTGAAAACAAATTATGCCATTGTTACATAATTAGGTTATAAAAAAAAGTTCAGCACATTCAATCAATAGAAACATGAATAAATACATAGAAAACCTGATTATACAGAATCATAGTTGATCCAGAGGGAGGCAAATAAAAAATTTAAAATTGTCTAATGCTTTAAAATTCCTTCCTAATCCTCTTTGGCAGTCCAGATGCATGGACCTATATGGGTTGGACTTGATGGACGTATGTCTTTATTCAACCCCAAATACTATATTTTCTGGATCAAAATTACTTATGAATTTTTATAACTGATTATATTCTGTGCATTTAAAAATGCATTTTTTTTCTTTTTTTAATAATCTACTAACCTGGCTAGAACTAGCTTCTATATTTTTACAGCTCTTACTGAGAAGAAGCCTTAGAGGTTGGACCTCTGTTCCTCTAGACACAGACACAAAGAGTACCTCCATTTCATTTGCAGTGACCTCCAAATGAACAGCTTTGCACAAAGTTCACTATACAGATTAAATCCCAAATTATATATAAATTATAAATACGTAACAAGTGAGGATTCCACCGCATTTTGGGTCTCTCTTTGTTTCATAAATAAAGAATTTACCAAAAAAGTGAGGATTCAAATACTTGAAATCTTGGGATACACCACTAACAACCTTAGACCAGTCAAAGTATAAATAGTTGTTTGTTCATCTCTGAATATTAACTTAAAGCCAGTCTTCTGTCCATTTACAGACTGAATTTTCAGAATTATATAGACTCTAGACCCTGTTCACACCAGGGTGTTTCCTTGCGCAATTTTTTCCACGCTGAAACGCATGGAAATTAAAATTCTGTGTATTCCTATGGGGGCTGTCCACGCAAACGAGCTGAATCGCACTTCAAAATATGCCTGTTGTTTAAAATAGTCCCTGAGCTTCTTTTGTGGCACTTATCAATTTGTTTTTCTAAAATAGACTTCAGCGCTTTTTTGCATATTTGTGCGCATGTTGTAGGGCATTTTTGCAGCCGAAACTGCTTTTCATTGGACAATTGAAAATGTGCCTTAAAAAGCTATTACATATAAACAGAAAACGCCTGTAAAATGCCTGTAAAACGCGTGTAAAGCCCGCTGAGACACTGTCGCTCTGGTGTGAATGGGGGTCTTAATTTACACATTAGCCATCTGTGAGGAACTGTGTCATACACAATAGTTACGTCCTGGTATACTGTGTCCACAGCCTCTACATTTTACTTGCTTCCTCATAAGTAGAAAGTAGATTGGTTTGACAACTTTAGTTTCTTGTGAATTCATATTGGCCATTGCTTATAATATTGTTTTCTATCAGACTTTTCTATGTGGTCCTTCACCAAACCCTCAAATATCTTTCCTACTATAGAAATTAAACCTACAAGCTAGTAGTGACTGGTTGAAGACTTTGGTCCGTTTTATAATACAGACATCATACTGGCTTTATGCCAATCCATTGGTACCTAGCCAGTCATTATAGAATTTCTAAAAGTTAGAAACAATACTAATGTTACTTCAAAATACTGTTATACCACAATAGCCATTATGGGATTACATGTAACTCTGTGACATAACAGTACTACAACATTGTAATATTCACTATGATGTTATATTTACTATGATGTAATAATCAAGTCTGTGATATCAAAATAATTACTACAACAATAAAAAACAGCAACTGTTACAACACGTAATTACAATAAAGACACTAAAAAATGAGTGTGACATAACAATAGTGACTATGACACCGCAATATTCACTGTTGCATTATAATGCAAACTGTGATATGGCAATGCCTACGGCAATATCAGTGACTGCACATTGGCTAACAAAAGCCATAGCAGCCCATATGGCTGCTATGGGGCCTGGGGATTAGGAGGGGGCCCCATTGGGTGGCTGATTAGGAAAATTAAACTTTGAGCTTTCCAGTATAGAAGGGCTAAAGTCAGACCTCAGGATAGTCTAGTCACAGATTCTTCTCTGTGCAGTAAGAAGCATTTGCTGATCTATCTTGGCACTGTAAATTTATTGCCCTCTGAACTTTTGGCTACAGACTGAAATTAACCCGGTATGCCTAATGCAGTCACAAATTCCAGAGCTTCACCTCTGTTAAAACCTTATAGAAGGACTGAGGTTTGTGTTTCTACATAAAAGTTTAATGAAGCTATATTATAAAAATGTTTATATTAGGGTTGAAGAATAAGTGTGTTCAAGAGCATTAATCATTTTATCATAATATGATTATTATTAGGGCTGCTATAACTTTTACCCCCCAGCACTGTTCCCTACTTGTGTACTGACTATGCTGACAGCTCTACTGCTCCCTGCCCTTGATACATACTTTATGTTAAGATCATCAACATGTATTGTCACAGTTGACACTGCCAGCAAGAGAGCATTAGCCAGGGGCCCCATGATTTGTAGTTACGCACCTGTGAATGCATATATCAAGTCACATTCTACCTACAGCAATCATCATTTTTTTTTGCAAGCATGCCAGAATCTGATTGTCTGTTATGTTATAGCTTGTCTGTGCAACAGTTTTCTTTAAAGTGACATTAAAGTAAAACATTTTTCCTTCCCCCTATGTTAGTGTCAGCACTTATCTTAACCAATCTCTTAATCCGATCTTCTTCTTTCCTGATGTTTTCATCTGTCTCTCCAGCGGTGCGGCTGCTCTCCGATCCAGCGCTGACTCCTCTGTCCTTGCTGGTACTTCCTGTCCCACGGTGTCTGCATGCGGGTGCACGCGTCCATAGACTTACCTTGCGTCTCTCCTTGTCTCCCGGGCGAAAATCCGAACTGCGCATGCGCACGCCCCAAGATGCTTTGAGGCCGCCCGAGCAGTTTCGGATTTTCTGACGGGAGCGCGTGGTAAATTTAAACCGCCATTAAAGCGTTTTTTTAGTTTTTAAAAAAACGTTTTGCATTTTGCATATATCTACTGCTTGCTAGCAGTAGATATATACAAAAAAAACCGGAGGCTTTAGAAACCCTTTAAGGCCATTGTACATTATTTCATGTGTCTGGTCTCTTTATTTTAAGGACCATGTTATCTTACGTAGCTGGTAATAGAAATACCAGGAGAAAGCTATATTGAGCAGAGACCATGTACAGATTGGGACATTACTGCTGAAATTTCCTTGTCCTGGCACTGGCAGGTACATTGGTTATTTTAAACCTGCAGTTCCGTAAACCTTTAAATAACCGGTGTAATTACATCATTCCGCCATCACCAGAGCTATACTGAATAAGAATGTGACATGTCTGTGGGCTGATCTTCAGGCACATTTCTGCTTTAAATATATTTGAAGAAATTTCCATCTGCAAATGTGGTGCCGCTGTAGCTAGTCATTGATGCTCGATGGCTGTTGGACATTTTTGCACAATTTAGTTAATTTTGATTGTTACATAGTTTTGCACATCTTTATGAAGTTGTATGCACTTTCCAGACACCCCCAGCATTATGGGGGAACAAGAGTTACTAGCTGGGGGAAAATCCAACCAGAGTGATCAAAAAGTCTCCAAAAAAATGAGCAGCCATGGATGTCCGTAGAGGTCCAACGTTACCCATATTCACATCAATCATCAGGATCAACAAGCTCTGAAGTGTGCCCCAACATCTGGACTTTCTCTCTAGCACTTTTTTTAGGAAGGAAATACAATTATTTCTAATGTCTATTTAGTTGTGCAAAGAGAAAAACCTCTCTGAATATAACTGTCTGTGTACCGGGGTTATCGAATAAGCCGAAAGAACTCTTAAAGGTGATACCAAATTCAGCAGCAAAGGAAGTCACCTCTCCATAACGTGACTGTAGAAGACTATGAAAGTCATGGTTAGTCTGTCCCTGGGGAGAAGTTATGTTCTGCATGGATCACTTTACACAAGCAATTACTACTGTGACTGCAGTAAATATGAAGGCTATTAATCCTGAACTCAGGGATAAGCAATTATTGTCTACATACAAGAGGCATGTGTATTTTTACTTGAATCTTGGTGTCTATATGTATTTCCGCCACATCTGTCTTTAATTTGTCATATTAAGCACAGATCTGGATTATTAATAAAGACCAGTCACTGCTCCTCTCTTTGCTTGTGCAGGGTGACTGGTCCTGTCTCCACCCCCTCCTGTAGTTTTCTGCAGGCATACTGTAGTGGGAGGAGCCTGCTGGGTGTGTCCCACAGCTCTGCTCTCAGCAACAGTTATGTGCAACACGATGATGATATCACTGCTACTTTTACAAGGTAATATTTGGGTTTACAAAGGCATGTGGTGAACACAGAATGGATTTATATCATTTATGGCTGTTAAAGAATACATTTATAGCCATTGGGACAATGTTTCATGTTACACCAAATATTTAGGGTAGAACTTGAAACATGATCACATTCCCCCATCCCCCACAGTAAAAATGGCCCCCACTTTCCTGAATTGTGGGGTGTTTCTTTCTGCACCAAAGTTTGCACCTCTGTACAGGCCTGAGGCTGGGATCTAAACAATACAGGACCTTCGATGCACTGGTTATGGGTGTAATGCTCTGCAGGCCTAAATGCCAAAAATAATAAATGCACAAAGCTTATGTTATAGCAATGTGGTCACATTTATTCGGTTTTTGTTTTTTCAAAAGATGGACAATGTCTTTGAATTAAAGTTTTCTTCCTGGAGTTCAGCTTTAAGAAGCTAGGTAGAGGGAAGAGGCAGGAAAGTAGAACAGGAAAACCTCTGCAGGAGTATACGATGGTATAAAAAATGTGGGAGCATAAGACAGATGGAAAAGAAAGAAACATAAAGAACATCAAAGAAGAACATGGCCATAGCTTAGGCAAAATGTGGAAGTATTGAGCCAGACAGGAAATAATCCAGGGGTAGGCGACCTCGGCACTTCATCTGTTGTTGAACTACTAGTTCCATGAGGCATTGCAAGACTCTAACAGCTAAAGGCATGACTCCCAAAGGCAGAGGCATAAAGAGATTAATAGTTTTGTAGTGCCAAGGTTGCCTGCACCTGAAATAAAGTTTGTAGATGTAGCACAGTAGAGTCTACTGTAGAAGGTAAGGATGCACCGATACCGGTATTTTGGTACCGAGTACCCATAATGTTTTTCGGTACTCGCCGATACCAATTACTGAGTAACGGAAGTCCCATTCAGGAAGCCAGGATGCGTGTAATGACTCGCCACCTGCCGCTTCCCGGGCCAATCAGGAAACCGGGCACCATGTAATGACGCGCTGCCCGGCTTCCTTATATTAAAAGGACTCGTGCTAGGCATCGGAGCATTTGGGCGAGTACAAGTACTCGCCCAAATACTCGGTATCGGCACCGATATCGATACTAGTATCGGTGCATCCCTAGTAGAAGGTATGTCTCACTTCCATCACAAGTGTTACAATTCAAAGGGTGTATTCCTAGTTTTAGGCTAGTGGATGGAGCATGCAAATCACTTCTTAATTCCTCCGGGGCCAGCTAGGTCTCCAGGAGTACTGATTTTCAGCACAGATACTTCAATATTATAGAACCGTTTATTCCCGTACTGCATACAGCTGTTACAGGCTTGCTGGCCATCATCAGTGCAGTGGAAACCATTGATTCTATGGAGTAGGGCTTGTGGCCCAACAAGAAAGAACAACCAGACAGGTTATGGAGAGGATGACTTGTAGGAACCAAAAAGTCCTTCATTAAACCACTGCAAAGCAAACACTGCACTGATGATGGCAAACAAGGTGTATGCAGTTTTCAGAAATAAATGGCTCCATGATACAGTGGCTTTATGGTTATCACCTCTGCCTTGCAGTGCTGGGGTCATCTGTTTGTTTCCCAGCCAGGACACTATCTGCATGGAGATTGCATGTTCTCCCTGTGCTTGCGTGGATTTTCTCCAGGTACTCAGGTTTCCTCTCACACTCCAAAGACAATCTGTTAAATTTCTCCCCCTGTCTAAATTGTATATTGGCCCTAGTATGTGTGTGTGAGATAGGAATGTACTGTATGTAAAGTGTTGCATAAATTGTCAGGGCTTTAAAAATGCCTGTAATAAATAATAGGTTGTATAGCTGCTATTCTGAATGCACACTTGGCTTAAGGAGCTAAAAGGAATTATTTGCTTGGCTTTGCCTACTGTCCTACATTATTATGTGGACTTGTAATGGAAATGAAACATGTAGACTCCTTCCGTCTAAAGAAGGCTTTACTGTGCTTTGCAATGGTTTAAACGTAGACACTCAATAGTGCTCACATAAAGACAGGTGAGCGATGTTAAAGTAGTGTTACCTCTTTTTTTCAATAATGAATCCAGATTAAACAAATATACAGTACTCTGCAACAGTTTTAGGCAAGTGTGAAACATGATGTTATGTTAAAATGCTTTCAAAAATGTATATTTTTATTGTTTATTATTATCAATTTACAAAATGCAAAGTGAATGAACAGAAGAAAAATCTAAATCAAATCAATATTTGGTGTGACTACCCTTTGGCTTCTAACCAGCATCAATTCTTACACTTGCACAATTGCACAAAGTCAGGGATCTTGTAGGATTAGTCAGGTGTATGATTAACTAATTACACCAAGCAGGTGCTAATGATCATCAATTTCATAGGTAGGTTGAAACACCGTCATTAACTGAAACAGAAACAGCTGTGTGGGAGGCTTAAAACTGGGTGAGGAACAGCCAAGCTCTGCTACTAAGGTGAGGTTGTACAAAACAGTTTAATGTCAAAGGTAATACACCATGGCAAGACTGAGCTCAGCAACAAGACACAAGGTAGTATAATGCATCAGCTAGGTCTCTCCCAGGCAAAGATTTCTGAGAATGGGGTTTCAAGATGTGCTGTTCAAGCTCTTTTGAAGAAGCACAAAGAAACGAGCAATGTTGAGCAGTGGCTTTGGCTGACGCAGTGGTCAGCCAAGGAAACTTAATGCAGCAGATAAAAGACACATCATGCTTACCTCCCTTTGACATCAGAAGATGTCCAGCAGTGCCATCAGCCAATGGGACCGAGGTACACCCATTTACTGTCCGGAGAAGTCTGGCCAAAAGTGGTTTTCATGGAAGAATTGCAGCCAAAAAAGCCATACCTCTGACGTGGAAACAAGGCTGAGCGACTCAACCATGCACGAAAACGTAGGAACCAAGGTGTTGAAAATGTCAGCAGTTGCTGACTGAGGAGTCAAAATTTTAAAATATTTGGCTGTAGCTGGGTGCAGTTTGTTCGCCGAAGGGCTGAAGAGCGGTACAATAATGAGTGTCTGCTGCAACAGTGAAGCATGATGGAGGTTCCCTGCAAGTCTGGGGCTGCATTTCTGCCAATGGAGTTGAAGATTTGGTCAGGATCAATGGCGTCCTCAATGCTGAGAAATACAAGCAGATACTTATCTATCATGCCATACCATCAGAGAAACGTGTAATTTTCCCCAAATGTATTCTGCAGCAGGACAGCAATCCTAAACATACAGCCAATGTCATTAAGAACTATCTAGCATACAGAAGAACAAGGAGTCCCGGAAGTGATGGTTTAGCCCCCACAGAGCCCTGATCTCAACATCATGGTTCAACCCACCCACCCCGGAAAGTGAAAGTTTTGCGACATCTAGTGCTGTAAGTAAACTACCGCTCTCAATTGAAGGTGAATATTGCACAATATTATTTTTGTTTTAATTGGCAATTATTTTATTTATTTGGGGTTTTGTGTTCAAGGCTTTATTTAATATTTTGACTGTGGTGTACCTTTAACATGTTTGCAGACAATGTTATATTTTTGATGTTTATGCAGAGGTCTGGGAACATGGTGATGTCCATGATTCACTTAATAACCATGTTATAAATACCGCTGTAATAAACGCCTCATCCTCTCTGCAATGTTTTTCAAAACAGCAACCCACTTATGAGGGGCTTCAGTGTTTCTCCATTACAGGTCCTCTGAAGCCTGCTGAAAAATGTTGCTCTGGAGATCTGCTTACTATGTCCTTTTCCTGAAAAAATGTGGCCGCATCCTTCCCTCAGGATTAAAAAAAAGAAAGGCAATTTGTTTCTAAAATAAGCTGGAGTTGTGCAAGTTCCTGGAAATGTTTGGTGTTTCACAAGTTTAAAAACGTTAGTTTTCTTAATACTCAGCCAATTCTTCCAGCTTTGGTAGCCTGTTCCTGGCTGAATCACAGTCGCTGCAAGTAAAAAACATATGTAACCTTGTTTTTCACTTGAAAATAACTGGCAAAATTATCTCGATCCAGAGGCTTTGATTAGTAACATGCTCCGTTCCTCAAGCGATTGGTCATATCTGCCTTTCATGTTCCAAAGTTAGCAGCATTTGCATGACACAAGGCAAGCGTCGGCAGCAAATGGGCACAAGGTTGTTGTTTTAAAGTTTAAAGCGGCTTTCAGCTTGTAGAGCTGATTAATGGAAAAATGTGGTGTCTAGCAACAACAAGAAATGCGTTTGTGGAATTTGGGAAATGGGTTTTACTGTGTCTTGGCTGGGAGCAAATGTACATAGTATCCTTAAAGTGACATTAAAGCCTAAAATCCCCCCCCCCCCCACCCCCCAATGCTGGTGTAAGGAACTACCTTAAATGATGCCTCTTGATCCGATCATCTTTTTCTTTCCAGTTGTTTTCAGGAGTCCCTCCAGCGCTGGTGCCTGTCTCTAATCCAGCGCTGACTCCTGTCCCTTCCTGTCCCACGGATCTGCCTGCATTGACTTACCCTGTGTCTCTCCTTTTCTCCCGGCCGAAGATCTCTACTGCACATGTGCCCGCCCCATGGCCCTTTATGGCCACCTGATAATCTTCAGATCTTCGAACAGGAGCGCGCGGCAGAGACACAGGTAAGCTTGAACCCTTTTGCTAACTTTAAAAAAAATGTTTTTGCAAATATCTACTGCTTGCTAGCAGTAGATATATGCAAAAAAAGTGAGGCTTTAATTGCATTATACCAAACTGTCAGTTTGCTCAAACCAGTGTGCTTAAAATAAACTTAAAGTGGAACTTTACTACTTTGGGCTTGGTTGTCGCTTGTCATATTGTACAAATATTTCGGTATTCTTGCACATTAAGGTACACTTACCTTTCAGTGTTTCGTCCTCCAGTGATAAGGGAACCGTGCTTTCCCTCATCGCCACTCCTGACATGCTTCACCGATCTTCTTCTAGTCCAGCATCTTACACCTCTGCCATTGGACAGCAACGCACAATGTAACTCCTGTGCATGCTTGCTGGAGTTACATTGCTTCATCACCCTGCTCGATTATCTGCATCTTACAGTGTACAGAAAATAAAAACCTGCTAGATGCCAAAAACAAAGAAGTTTGTTGGCAGAAGAAATTCTACATGACTCTTTTTCCAAACAACTCTACCAAAAATGTGTGTCCTGGCAATACAGGTTTACAGTACAACCACGCAACAATCTTCATCCAGTCAACACCTGTAAATCCACCCTCGGACATAATTTGAGTGTTTAAACGCCGGTAAATAACAGTTAACCCTGCAATGCTCTTATCTTAAGAACAATAGCCCAACCAACCTTGCTGAAGTA
>NW_017307439.1:0-10814 GCF_000935625.1 Nanorana parkeri | reverse complement strand
CATGGTTATACTGTTTGTTGAATAAAGACACAGGTCCATTTAGTTCAACCTGTGTGAGCATGTGTGAGTCTCTGTATGTTCCAGTCATTAAGAGTACCTATACCCCTGTATGTTATATCTAAATGATCTTTGAATGATTCAATGCTCTCTGCTAATACCGCTCTAACGGAAAATAATTTTCAGTTCTGTACTCATTGGAAATGAAGTATAGCAGAGCTTAAGGAAAAAAAAAACAACCAACCTCCATCATGTATTAGACAGGGCCAGATTAAGAGCATCACGGGCCTGGTGCTGAGGATTTTGGTGGGCCTTCCTATGGAAATGGCAGCGGTCACCGGGATGCTCTTCCTACTGTCTGGACTGGGATTTGTAGTCTTTCTACAACTATGGAGTCAGTGGTGGAGTGCCAGGGCCCGGTTGCAGCTGCGACCCTAGTAGATCGATCTGCCAGTGACTCCAAGCTGTAGAGAGACTAGAAATCTTAGCAATACATTATACAGAAATGCAGAATACCGCCAACTATAGAGCACTACAAATCCCAGTAATAAATTATACAGCAATGCAGAATATTACCACTAACTATAGAGGACTACAAATCCCAGAAATGCATCCCAGCAATACATTGTAAAGCACTGCAGAATAATACCATCAGCTATAGAGAATTGCAAATCCCAGCAATACATTGTAAAGCACTGCAGAATAATACCATCAGCTATAGAGAATTGCAAATCCCAGCAATACATTGTAAAGCACTGGAGAATAATATCATGAGCTATAGAGGACTACAAATACCAGCAATACATTGTAAAGCACTGCAGAATAATACCAGGCTGTTTATGAGTGCGAGCTCTCATGCAGCCAATGCGGGCCCCAGGTGGTTAGTGCGGGCTCTCAGATGGTCAGTGTGGGCTCCAGGGGGGTCAGTGAGACTGGCCACTGCAGCCGCAGCACTATGCTCAGGCACATCAGAGGGCCCTCTAATTTGCCTGAATAGAAGGCCGCGGTTGCATGGTCAGCTCGGGGCGGGCCTGGAGCGGGAGCTCCACCCGCCCCTATGTTAATCCGGCCCTGGTATTAGGCACACAGCCTGCCTGGAGTGCCAACGCTGACTCTTCCTTCTTCCCCAGTGTAGCAATTCCTGTTACTTCCAGATGTGGAAGCACATACATACTTTCCAGAATTAATTTTTCATCATGTGCAACAGTGTGCAACAGTGTGCACAATAAACCTTTAAGAAAAGTCGATTTGTGCCCAGCAAACATATAGGGCAGTAAGAATTTAGGTAGGAAACAGGAGTGAGGAAGTACATGCTACATAGGGGTAGGGTGCCTTTGTATACAGATGTGGCACTGTAGCCTAATTAAGTCTTTGTTGCATAAAGGGAACATGTCTGTAAGAGGAGAGAACTCGGATAAGGTAAAATAGGTCACATACTGTAAATGTATTTTATATTATCTTCACTGGTTATACAGTAGACTTTGGGGGTTTGCATAGGCACCTCTGTGATTTAATTGCCTTATGGCTCTGCCTTCCCATGTATGTCAAATAGATGAAAAATGATAGAATTCAACAACTTTTAGGCGACATTTAGTCGTTATGATCATACGGAATGATCCACTGTCTTGTGAATTTCTACCAAATATGTCTATTTCTATCAGTGTGCAGCTCACTGTGCAGAACCCTTTTCAGGACCTCAGGGCTATGGATTTCATGAGATAATAATAGCTTTTATTCCATGTGGCATGGTGCCACTTATAGGAGCGTAAGTTTGACTGACCAGCTGAGGACAGCGTTATTAATCACTTCAGAACATAGCTTTTCCTGGTAATAACCTTCTGAAGGGCAGTGTCACTAACACATTCTAATCTTCACATATTCTACAGCAGGACAAACATGCATCGGGGTGACAGCCAAGACTACACATGCGTCTTCTGAATCCATGTCAAAATAAATATAGATCTAAATCACAGGAGCTTGCAAAAGACTTTAGGGCTGTTTTATTTCTTTGCTTGTAGAACAAATAGTATGGGAATATTATCAATCACTTCACAGTTGGGCTGTCAGATTTTATGATTTTAAACAGGATCATTCATCTACCTACAGCGGAGACAGCCATATCATGGCGGGACATAGGACTTCAGAAAATGCAGCCTTGGAACTATTGATATGACCACAACATAACACTAATGTTGGTGAGATGAAATTTGGCTTACCAAAATTGCTGCTATCTATAATTTTATAGACAGGTACAGCTTAGGTGGTGCGGATGTTATAAGTACATAGCCTGTGCTTCACTACAGGGACCCAAAATGGCAAATTGATCCAATAGTGAGATGCATGCAGGAATTACATGGGAACAGTTGGAAATGCTGCACTCATGAAGATCAATCAATTTATGTGTCTGTATCCATTTTATGATATCCTATGTAGCTGTATGTCTAATAGGTTGTTCATCTTTTCAGTGTACATACCCATCGATATTGCAGGTTTTTCTTTTAGGGATGTATACAGTCAGGTTCTGGAACTTGACTGTATACGTCAGGTTTCAGAACATTGCTGCTCACGGAACATTTTTGACACAATAAAATAGTAAGAGTTACCTACGCATTAAGGTTAATGAAATTGCATATTTATTGTGCATTGTACAGGCAGAGGCATAAAGTTTTGGAGGCTCAAACCTCCATTGTCGGATGTCAAAGGATGAACGCAAGTAAGTCTCACTATCTTATTTTTTGTGGCTATTTATAAACTGATAGTGGGACAGTCTGTTGAGATTACTTTTACTGGGATTCATTACATTCATTTTGGAATGGCTGCAGTTAGTGGTTGTGACATCACATCGTGCCAGTCTAAACATTGCTTGCAATTTTCAGACCACGCTAGCCATTAAAGCTGATTGCTTGTCTCTTTGCAGCCAGTAGAGGCTAATACTGGTGTTGAATGCTCGTTTTTTTTAACACCCAGTGCCCCTATGTTTATGCCCTTAAACAAATACTAAATTGAAATTAACAAAAGACACATTCACATAACTGAATTCCATGTTTACCAGCCATTTGTTGGCAATTGCCAGTAATATTTGCAGGAGTATTACCATTTTGTGCCACTGGTGCAGCAGACAAATGTTGGTAACCATTTCTTTTTGTTTTTGTTTTACCAAAATCCTAATTTGCAGTGCTTTCAATGTGTAAGTTACTGAACAAAACCTCACACATTTGGCATTCAAAAATGGTAAACCAGTACTAGTAAAAGATTGTTTGGATTATTAGTTTGCCAGATATGTGACTGAGAGAAATAAAA
The DNA here is from genome assembly GCF_000935625.1 of Nanorana parkeri. Lineage (NCBI taxonomy): Eukaryota > Metazoa > Chordata > Amphibia > Anura > Dicroglossidae > Nanorana > Nanorana parkeri. The sequence continues at coordinate 7,517 of NW_017307439.1, read as the reverse complement.
ATCCAGATGTTCTGTGAATGGCAGGGAATATGACTCAGCTATGCAAATCCAGTTTGTTAATATGTTTTGTGAGTGCTTCAGATTTTCCAGTGGATGTTGGGCAAAAATAAAAGTTGCATTTTCAGTTGAATTTGGGAAAACCACTTGAAACATTTGTTGTGTTGACCTATTACAATTGCTTTTGTTTGAATTGTGCATTGCAAACAAATGAAAGTCTGTCAATTTTGCCAATAAACCTGCTTTGCAATGGTGGTTGAATTATTTTAAATATAACTTTGTGGTCAAAGCCCTACTGATATGTACCCAGGAATAGAGATGATGGACCTGCCTACAATGACCTGAGGTGTGCCGTGGTCACTATGGTCAGTATGCAAAATAAGGGGGCATACTCAAGAGTAAAAGGTAACTGAAAAGGGGGTGAGGCGGGTGGGATGACGCCCACGAGCCGACAGGTGAGAGTGGGAGACGGAGCAGTTTAAATGTGTGGGGCTCCTCCCACAAATCCGGATAATTCATTAGCCTACCACTTATATTTGAGTATAGCTTTTCAATTGATTATGCCTGCCGAATAAACAAAGCATGTTTTTCAGTTTGTTTAATTAGCCAATAAATAGTCTTCGGCTCTTCAGCTTTCATTGATGGTTAACGCAGCACAGGATCCTTCTGGCAATAAAACACTTTACACCTTAATCAAACCCTTAATATTAAGAACATTAGCAAATAACCCTGCTAATTTATAGGAATAAAAATCAGCTAAATTAATTAAATTGTTTGAGATCTTACTGTAATGCGGCTCAAAAGATTAGGATTGTTATTTTTCTATTGTGTATGCATGTGAACAAGATACTTGCAGATGTCCTCCTTTTAATCTTCTGGTTTAGGGGATCAGATGATTAAATTGTAATACAAGTCATAAGCATTGGGACTTGGCAGGATAACACAGGCAGCTGAGACAAACAAAATAATAGGCAATCCTCAAAGCTTGGCTCATCCTGAAGTACATATGACTTGGAATATGTGCAAGGTAGAGAGCTAGATAGTTTGCAAAATTCTTCTTATTAATGCTATTATAATCCTTTAAAGGAAGCCAACACAGTACACTGGACAATACATCAATATAAAGAAGATTTTATTAACAATTACATGTCTATAATCACAGAGAGCAAGTAGGAGGGAGTGCACTGCAATGGAGCATCCAGCACTAATGTAACGCAGGTTCTCTTCGGCCCACACTAAGAACTACAAGGGGATGAATTTAAAAGCGGTGCCCAATAAAACAGACATTTGTACTACGCTATTTGGTCCAGTGTCCCTCTTGAGACCCAGTGGTTGAGGGGCACTGAATGGGTAATAAAAACTGCACGTCAGATTTCCTTTTTTTTAAAAAAGTATACTTCTAGACAAAGCTGCTTTTTTTCTTTTATAGTTATTAATAGAGTAGGGAAGGTTTATTTTTTTTGCTGTCTGTGTCCCATTATGGAATTTGCGCTTCACTAACTATCCTAGAGGTGTGACAGAAAGTAAAAGCATTTCTCTCTTAGATGGTTGTAACCAGAATAGGTGTCCCCATTGGAGGATTTCCCCTTGCCTCTTGTATCGGTGACGACTGTAAAAGTATGACTTTCCCATTACATTCTACACCCTTGGTTCTCAACTGGTGGGTCGTGACCCAAAAGTGGGTTGCGACCCCGTGTTCACTGGGTCGCCGCATACTTTCCACTTTTATAGGTGAGAGGCTTCTGAGCCCCCCTCCCTAGCACAGCACTGTCAGTTCTTGCACCAAGTAGCCATTCAAAATATGATGCCCTGCGCCGAGTGTCAGCTTGTCAGGGGTTGGCTGGAGCTATGGCCTCGAGGGAGCTTCATCCTTTCATGCATATTTAAAAAATCTCCCTCGCATGTCCTGTAGAGGTGCCTGGACCGGAGTGATGTCACATTCTGGCTCCCCACACCACTACAGGGCGCGCAATGGAGGTTGTACAAGCAATGCACACATATGGATGGAGCTCCATCACAGCACACCAGCCCACGCTGGACCCCGGGCTGAGGATCCACTCAATTTCTCGTAAGGTAGGGAGACTGGGGGATCTTAAAAAAAAGGAAAACATTATTTATTTATTTTTGGAGTGTGTATATGTGTGTGAGATTGTCTGTTGTTGTGTGTGTCCGTCATTGTTTTCGAGGGCCAGTTCACACTAGTACAGTGCGTTAATCAAACAGTCATGTGCCATTAAAGCACTGTGCAATCGCACCTGCTATGCGTTCCATTGCAGTGTGACTTGGGTCGTGACTTAATGGCCAAGGATAAATGTGGGTCCTGAGGTTATACAGGTGGAGAACCACTGTTCTACACTATATCCTGGCGACAATGACCACCAGCAAGGATGCAAACAACAATAAAAACCTGACGGGAAATGTAATCTCTCCTTATTTTAATTCTAAAAAATAAAGTTTTAGCTAGAGCTACACTTTAAGGTACTTGTGCACAATAACATTATTGAATACACTGAATTGACTCAATGAAGTTGTGCGACAATTACCTGTGTATAAAGTGAAAACAATCTACCAGTATTTGTATGGATTCTATTCCTTCACCATCTATAAACATGTAAAGCTAACTGGCAACTCACAAAACTGTCCCTTAAGTATAACTGTATGGCTGGCTATAGGCTTTAGTGGCTGGTCCACCAGTCTTTGACTTAGAGGCTACCACCATCAGGCTAAAGTCTAATGAACAGTATATTGTGGGCTTGTTTCCAGCAGTAGACAGCTGTCAGAGCGTTAATTTGGAAGACTACGTATGGACGACTGTTAATTCAGGTCTATGGGTACCCTGCAATAGAGGATCATTTAGTTACACAGTATATAGTAATGGATGTGCACACACATACTGATTTGCATTGTATACACCTGTTTTACCTGTATATAGTTTTGGCAATGCAAAAGATGAGTTAGTATAACATATACTAACAGGTATTCTGTCAAAGTTAGAGGAGTGGGAAGTGTCTGTGTTTCTTTTAGCCACAATATAAATGCTCCAAAAGGAGATTGTCCAGGGCATATATACAGTGAAATGGTACACCAGTTGTAGCGTATCAGGTTATGAGCTGGGAAGCCCCACTCAGCACCTCTCTAGTAGGAATTCCAGGCCCGTGGTCCGTGTTGCATCAGGATGACTTTCTGACCATTGCACTGTTTCATACCAAGAAACCTGCTTCTCAGCATGTGGAAAACGAATCACAAATGCTAAACATATAGCCATAGCTTTAACACCACCAACTTCCGTGCAGAGAAAACATTTTTTCCATGATCCAGGGAGATTAAACTGTAAGCCCATATATCTAATCCTGCTACTAGAGACTGGAGCTCTCATGGAACCAATGATCATATTGGAAGTCGTCCATATATTTCTACAACAGTCTTGGGTGTCCAAGAATTGTATAACTTCTGTTACTTTATACTGGATTCCCACCCCTCTTCCTGCTCCATGCAGAACAAAGCCATAATTAAATAGGCACGCTGTTCTATAACTGGATTTGACTGTAAGAGAATGCACTATTATTATTTATTCTGTTAGATCCACATCATTTGTACAGTAATCAAATATGGGGTATTGTTCTGTGACTCTACCAATGTATCTGGTTATCAGGAGCTATTAATGGTTCATTTTGTCCTGCTAGTATTGCAGGATAAACAATCAGTGGCCCGCTTTTGTGTTAATACAATGTAACAACTTGTAGTTTGGGAACATATGACTTGTTAGTCTCACTGAAGATCAAAGCCATAGAATGTATATGTGTGAGATGCATATTTAATGATGTCACTATTTTAAAAAGTTGTCTTTATTGTCATCACAAAGATAAACATCCCTCCTTGGATTATGGCAGTGGGAGCAGATATAGGCCAGCAGTGTAGTATTTGACAGAAGGTAGAAAAGTTTACTGTAGCCTTAACATGCAACGGGACTTTAAATTGGCAGACTTTATGTACATAAATGTGCACTGGTTGCTTTATTTGCCAGGACTGCCTAGTCTGGTCATACCTTCCATAGTCGTAGGGTGCTTATATGTATGGGTTTGTAGGTATTGAGGGAGAAATTATTTTACAGTAGAAAAACGGTGGTGTTCTCTATTCATCCAGCGTTTATGTACGTGTATAACTAGTTTGTGATATTAGTTGTGCCTTCTGGGTCAAAGGCTTATATTTGCAGCTATAAGTAAGATTAATAATAGTTCTACAGGCAATTATAGATTAATACCAAACTTTCTATATCTAGACTAGAGAATTGTGGCTTGGAATTGGTAATGTTTCTTTAGTTGAAGTAAAGCCATCCATGGCCCCCTTTTGTTTTGCATGGCTATGACCGCATTGATCCTAGGATATGTGAGTGCCTGTGGCTAGCACAGAGCAGGTCACTTTCTTCCTCAGCACAGCTGTGTGAGACTGACAGTTCCATGCTATGTACTGTTCTTAGAAAGGCAGCTAGAGGAAAGTGCTGCTCTCGGCTTTCTTGCAGCTTTATTTAGTGAACTGTACAAACTCAGCCAAGAGCCATGACGAACAGGGACATTCTGAGCTCATGCCAAGAGGCCAAGGAAACACACTAGTGTTTAAGGTCATGGTAGCACAGCATCTACAGTCAGTGGAGGTGGAAGAGGAAGCAGTTGTGGTACATCAAGATGAATGGAATTGCATTCCATTTAGTCTTCACCACAGGGCCAGATTTTACCACCTATGACCGTATATGTTTGTGCTTGCAGGTTTTTTTTAAATCGTATGTCTAGTAATGTCTAGTTGAACATATATGGTCAAGTTTTTAACCTAAGCAAGCCTTGTACTACCAGCGAGAGCTACAGTACATTTCCTGTGTGTGCTGCATCTTATCGGAGAGGGCCACCTACTACCAGAGATAGATCCCTTTTTCTAGTGTGTGTTGGATACTGCCATAGAAATACATATTCATTGAGAGAGATGCATGTTACCAAAATCTTATTTTATCAGCTGTCTGCACTGAAATGCAAGTCAAAGTTTAGGTATGTCCATTATTAGTGAAATACTCTCTAAGGTTACATTCACATGGGTGGTCTGGAGCAGCTACTTTGCTGCACCAAAATCCTCAGCACCAGGCCCATGATGCTTTTAATCCCGCCATGCTTGGCAGTAAATGATGGATGGCATTTTATGCACATATACCATTAATATTGTGAGCAATTACATAATAATGTATTTGCTTACGATGGTAATTGTGAATGTGCAAAAAAATGTTTTGCCTGAAGTTGTGTAATAAATTTGCCTACAGTATATGACGCCAAGCAAATACTTACAAAATAGCGTTCTTTATTGTGCGTACACTGCTGAAAGCGGAATTCTAAATGGAATACCATGGGTTTCATTGCATTATTATTTTTTTTACATTGTAATCTTATATAAGCCTCAAAGTACTAGAAATGAACAAGCACGCATCAGAACTGTATTCTAGTAGCTTCAATTTCTGTTTAATTTAAATGTCCTCCATGGAATGTAGTAATGAGCATTGAAGCACTGGGCCTGTTATCAGGATTACTGGCATACCAAGCTATCGGGTAACACTACTAGTTAATACTACAGTAATCTGTAACCCAGGAAAGCATGTGACACCTTTAAAACCCCTCTCTGTTTATTAGGGGAACTAGTAAACTTCTCTCTAACACAAATGTACTTTCAATATTTATTATATAGAAATAGTTTCCCTTGCTTTAAGAAGAACTCCAGGCAAATTTAAATGCAGGACTTACCACATGAGCAGAAGAACCAGCAACTGTGCTTGATGGGACCTACACTGCTTCTACTCTTCACCTTCATTTATTGTAGGGAGTTTGGAACCCCTGCATGCTATGAGCTGGGATCATTGAAAGTGCCACCATATACACATACCCCTAATCAATACCAGTGCAAAGCTGTCTGTTTCAGCTACAATTTTGGGGGATCAACATGTCCCACCACTCCCCCCATTTATCAGCATTGGGTGGTGTAGATATTCTACTGTAGCTAGGCAGATACAGCCAAGCCATGATATGCCACTCTTCCAGGTAATCCATGTTATATGTATGGCATCTGTAGGCAGCAGGGAATAAGCAGGAATCAAATGTCTTCAGGATCATTTGGAATGAGAAGTAGATGGATGATGTCTGAATAGAGGAGTTGCTCACAACATATTGCAGAAAGCCTTATGCAGCTAACAGATTGTCTTCTGTATGTTTTATAGGGGAAAACGTAAATGGGATGTGATAACCCATGCAAATTATACTATATAGTGAATTGGAGCCAATTGGTTAAATTATAGTTTAGTATCAGTAAAAGACCATTTGGCAAAATATGTATCATTATTCAGTTTAGTAAATTTACTATGACAAGGCTGTAATATACTACGGCCCTCCAAGTTACTACATTGAGTATAGCTGTGCTCCAGTGGCATACAGTAAAGCTGTGCTCCAGTGGCATACAGTATAGCTGTGCTCCAGTGGCATACAGTATAGCTGTGCTCCAGTGGCATGCTGTATAGCTGTGCTCCAGTGGCATGCTGTATAGCTGTGCTCCAGTGGCATGCTGTATAGCTGTGCTCCAGGGGCATGCTGTATAGCTGTGCTCCAGAGGCAAAACTAATTATTACTTTTTTTTCTGTTATGCTGTTGCTGTATAGCTGTGCTCCAGTGGCATGCTGTATAGCTGTGCTCCAGTGGCATGCTGTATAGCTGTGCTCCAGTGGCATGCTGTATAGCTGTGCTCCAGTGGCATGCTGTATAGCTGTGCTCCAGTGGCATGCTGTATAGCTGTGCTCCAGTGGCATGCTGTATAGCTGTGCTCCAGTGGCATGCTGTATAGCTGTGCTCCAGTGGCATGCTGTATAGCTGTGCTCCAGTGGCATGCTGTATAGCTGTGCTCCAGTGGCATGCTGTATAGCTGTGCTCCAGTGGCATGCTGTATAGCTGTGCTCCAGTGGCATGCTGTATAGCTGTGCTCCAGTGGCATGCTGTATAGCTGTGCTCCAGGGGCATGCTGTATAGCTGTGCTCCAGAGGCAAAACTAATTATGATTTTTTTTTTCTACAACTATTTAATTCATAAATCTCTGTTATGCTGAGGGCAGAGGAAGGGACATTGATGCACGGAGTATTAAAAGCACTGCATTATTTGTGGTAAGAAACCATAAGTGATCAATTTTGGGTTCCCTACTAGGTTTTTTTTCAAACCGTGATGTGTATCTGTCACCGATCCATAATAACAACAGCCATTTAAAAAGCAGGCAGCTTTTTTAATAGATTGGTGTGGGTTTACCATCTGTTCATCGGCATTTGACACAGGCAAATGAGGATTGATATGATCAAGTCTAGCAAATGTCCGAGAGGAATGACTGAAAAAAACATGATGAGACATTCAAAGATAATAAATGTTACTGCCACTCAGATTTCCTGCTGAAGAATGGGAGATTCACATGTTGTTTAAAAGAAGAAGTTTTCCCCAGGGAAAGGGGATCCCACC
>NW_017307438.1:543714-550736 GCF_000935625.1 Nanorana parkeri | reverse complement strand
GGAGAGGAGTGCGGAGGGTATGACAGGGGGCAGTATGTACATGAGAAGAGTGTGGAGGGTATGATAGGAGAAGTATGTACAGGAGAAGAGTGTGGAGACTATGAGGATGGGTGATGAATAGGAGAGGATTTTTGGTGGTTAACAGTGACAGCCCATGCCTGCTTATAGCGCCTGCAGAGCGACTGTCCGGTGTAATGAGAAGGGTTGAGCTGTCCCTTTGACAGTCATCCTGCAGCAGTAGAAGCCAGAGAAGGCAGAGCAGTGGGAAGCAAGTATGATCCATGGTAGGATAACTCTGTACAGAGAATGGGATAGAAGGGAGTGGCGTCATTATTTAGATGCTATCTCCTACAAATATTTGAACATATGTATTCTGGGACCTGTATAATGCACATAATTCAGATGACAACAAAATGGTTCTTTAAGCTAAGCCATTCTGTAAACTGCTAATGGTTAAATTCTTAATTTGATATTGTCGCAGGGATGACCAAACTCCTTTTAGCAAAGAAGAGTCATCACACATATCTCTGGACAAGATGCAGGACGGCAAACGAAAAATTTATGCTGTGTCCATAATGGATGAAACAATGAGCCAAACTTTTTCCTGTAAGCCTTGGGAGGAAGTTGACAGACCAAGAGCTTTGAAAACTGAAGAAGAACAAAATGCGCTCTACATTGCCGATGACACTGTTATTGAAACAAAGTACTGTACTGCCATGAGCCAAGGATCAGAAGACAATTCTGTTCACTTTGCACTGGATAATGACGCTGAAGGTGGTAGGCCGGACAAGAATGCCAATGCAAGCAGCAGAGATGACAATGTTTCCTCAGAGGACACAGAGCCGGACAGAGATTACAACGTTTCTTCAGAGGAAGAAGACCAAAATGCGCTATATATTGCCGATGACACAGATATTGAAGCAAAGTACCGTACTGCCATGAGCCAAAGATCAGAAAACAAGTTTGCACAGGATAATGACGCTGAAGGTGGAAGGCCGGACAAGAATGCCAATGCAAGCAGCAAAGATAACAACCTTTTCTCAGAGGACACAGAACCGGACAGCAATAACAGACCAAGAGCTTCCAAAACTGAAGAAGAACAAAATGCGCTCTACATTGCCGATGACACTGTTATTGAAACAAAGTACCATACCGCCATGAGCCAAGGATCAGAAGACAATTCAGTTCACTGTGCACTGGATAATGACGCTGAGGGTGGTAGGCCAGACAAGAATGCCAATGCAAGCAGCAGAGATGACAACGTTTCCTCAGAGGACACAGAACCAGACAGGGATAAAAACGTTTCTTCAGAGGACACAGAACCGGATAGCGATAACAACATTTCTTCCACAGATCTGGACAGTGATAACAACTATGGACATAGAAAGGGTGTCTCCTCATGCCAGATGCTAGAAAACCAAAAAAATACCTTCATGGATGGCAATATGGACACCAATTCCTCATGGGACACTAGACCTGGAGGTGTTTTCCACTTTGGCAGCCAACCTCACACCAATGACACTATAAACCGTGAACCGTATGAAGATATCTTAAAACGACAAAATGCTGATCCTGCTTCCTCAATAGCTGCATTAGATGACAATTCAGTGAACTTTGAACTGGATGACAATGACGCTACAGGCAGTAGACTAGATGAAAATGCCAATGCAGACAGTGGAGATGACACTGTTTCACCAGAGGGCACTAAAGCAGACTATCATAACAACCATGGCAATGGAATGAGCTTCTGCTCTAGACAGATGACTGAAAACTATACCTCCATGGGTGACAAGATAGGCAACAGTCCCTTGTTGGACACAATACCTAGGGACAGTTCCTCCTTTACCAGCTGGCCTCTTCCTAATGTTACTGTAGACAGTGGACTGCATGAGGATACCTTAGAAGGTCAAAAACCTGATGGTATAGGTTTAGGAAACTATGCAGCAGACAATGCCTCTGTGGTAGGCACTTTTGAAGTGGTTAAAACCAAGAGCAATGAAAATTCAGAGGATGAAGACAACTGTCCCAGATCTTCCAAAACTGAAGGAGAACAAAATGCACAAGAGTGCAAGAACATCAAGTTTACTGATAGCAGACTGCATGAAGATGCCTCAGAAAGCCAAAAAACTATTTTTGGAAGCCCAGAATCCCATGCTAACGACATGGACTTAATGTTAAGCACTTCTGAGATGGATAAAACCAAAAATGAAAATGTTTCCTGTAAGTTCCAAAACGAAGAGGGGACAAGTCCTCCCAAAACTAAACAGGAGCAAATTGAAATGGATGAACCCAAGAATGTAATCATATCCTCTGAGTCTCAAGATCAAAAGGGTCCAAGAGCTTCCAAAACTAAACAAGATCAAAATGGACAAGAGTCTGAAAACATCAATATTACTGTAGACAGGAGACTGCATGAAGTTGCCTTAGAAAGACAAACACCTTTGGTTGGAGGCACAGAATCCAATGTCAAAGACAAGGCCTTAATGTTAAGCACTTCTGAAATGGATAAAACCAAAAATAACAACATTTCCTGTAAGTCCCAAGGCAAAAGGAGGTCAAGAGTGTCCAAAACTAAACAAGAGCAAATTAAAATGGATAAACCCAAGAATGTAATCTTATCCTGTGAGTCTCAGGATAAAAAGGGTCCAAGAGCTTCCAAAACTAAACCAGATCAAAATGCACAAGAGTCCAAAAACATCAATACTACTGTAGACAGGAGACTGCATGAAGATGCCTTAGAAAGACAAAAACCTTTGGTTGGAGGCCCAGAATCCCATATCAAAGACAAGGCCTTAATGTTAGGCACTTCCGAAATGGATAAAACCAAAAATAATAATATTTCCTGTAAATCCCAAGGCAAAAGGAGGTCAAGAGCGTCCAAAACTAATCAAGACATAAATGAAACAAATGAATCCAAAGATGGAAACATTTCCTGTCTGTCTCAAGACAAAAAGGGGCCAAGAGCTTCCAAAACTAGACAATATCAAAATGAAACGAATGGATCCAAGGGTGAAAACATATCCTGCGAGTCTCAAGACAAAAAAGAGCCAAGAGCTTCAAAAACTAGACAATATCGAAATGAAACGGATGGACCCAAGGGTGAAAACATATCCTGTGAGTCTCAAGACAAAAAAGGGCCAAGAGCTTCCAAAACTGGACAAGAACAAAATGGTTTAAATGTTGGCACTGAAAAGAAAACCATTGCTTCCTCAAGACAAGAATCAAAAAGAGGTTTGACACATTTTGGTGACACTGTAGTTGATAGGCTAGACAATAGTGCCAATGAAGGCCGCAGGGACAGCAATTGTCCAGAGGACACTGAACTGGACAAAAAGAAGAACTCTGGACATGAAATAGGTATCCGCTTAAAGCAGAATTTAATAAACCCTAACTCTATGGGTGACAAGATGGACACCAGTTGCTCGTTGAGCTCTAGATCTAAGGAGACCTCTTCCGTCAGCAACCAGTCCAATGCAAGTACTACGGAAGACAATGAACTCCATGAAGATACCTTAGTAGGACACAAACCTGTTGTTAGAGGCTCAGAAAGTCTGGTAGCTGACAAGACCGTCACTGACCTTGAATTGGTTCATAATATCTCAGACAAAGTTCCTGAAGATAGAGATTTAGAAATCAGGAAAGCCAACCCTGACATCTTCTTAGGCAATGAAGTGGAGTCCAATGCCTCTGAAACTCAAGAAATGGCCCATCCTCCCTCTGCAAGCAACCAACTGGATTCCAATTGCTCCTCAACCAGTGGCACTTTGCATGAAGCCAGGGAATGCAGAAAGACAACTCCAGAGTCAAAAAATCTTGGCCGAAGTTCAAAATCAGAAGTCCATGTATCCCATCGCACTCCTGACCGGAGAATGCCCAATGTAGCAGGGCGGGTGCAGCAGCGACAACGGATGCCTCCGTCAAAACGTACAAAAAAATATAATAAAGTCACCGGCACTCCAAATAATCAAGTCAATAAGTTTATTGACCCAAGTGATAACACCTCTAGCAACGTTTCGGGACCATGCGGCCCCTTCCTCAGGCAAACAGAGAGTTTAAAATCAAACATGCCTAAAGACAAAACAGCGGGAGTGCTCCAGCCTAAACATGGAGGAAAGGCTTTCAAAGAGCATAAAAACAGAACCCCAGAGGCATACACATGCAAAGAGGAAGCCAACACTTTAAAAGCAAAAAGGGTTAAAGAGAAAACAAGCATAACGAAAACAAGCCAGTCTAAAGAATGCACCATGCCCGTGACATCAGGTAAGCTCAGATACAATGGAGAACTAAAAGATTTGGATAAGTCCAACAATACCAATACCTGTTTAAAGTAGTATTAAACTCTCAAAGGGTTCTTCAATATCTAGAATCCAGATGAAACAAATATACAATGTACCGTATTTTGCGGTCCATAAGACGCACCGGACCATAGGACGCAGGGAGGTCCGGTGCGCCTTATGGAGCACTCGACAGACCGTAGCTTCTGTCACAGCCTCTATGACAGAAGCTGTGACAGAAGCTGCAGTTAGCGACCGCTGAGACAGGTGGCGCTGTGATTACAGCGCCACGGTCTCAGTGATCACACAGAGCAGACGAAGAACCAACGTTCTTCGTCTGCTCTATGGTGATCTCGATTGTCGCCGCTGCTCCATTTTAATACGAGTGATCTCACTAGATCACTCGTATTAAACGAGCAGTGGCTCCTACTACTGATCTCGATCGCCGCCGCCGCCGCTGCTCGGTTTTAATACGAGTGATCTCATTAGATCACTCGTATTAAACGAGCAGTGGCTCCTACTACTCGCCCGGTGCCCAAAACTGCATGTCTCGGGCGTCGGGATTCGCTCCATAAGACGCAGGCACATTTTCCCCCTCCTTTTGGGGGAAAAAAGTGCGTCTTATGGAGCGAAAAATACGGTATTTCTTTACATTTTTGCCCAAGCACTTACAATCATCATGTTTCCAAACAGCTCCAACTCTCTCAGCTCGCTTTTCTTGAACTTACAGTTGAGTACAAGAGCAAGGGACAGAGCAGTCTCCAGCAGTTGTCCATCTACTAGCTTAGAGCAGGGGAATTTTTTTACCACATTAAGTCAGATGCCTTCACAGGAAGTGTTTGAGGGGCACTTTTTCCTGTTGGCGGTCTAGCACAGCAATGATTACCTATATTACTGTCACAGTTCCCTTTATATCCCCTAATCCAAATAATTACCACAGTCCTATCTCACCAATACAGGAAGGCATGGCTCCCCTTAATTACTGAAATACTTCCGTATAGAGCCAAGGGTACACCACTAGAGCAACCAACCCTACAGGGTCCAACATCACATCCCCGATTGCAATAACAATTCAATAGGGAAGGTTTATCTTCCCTACTCTTTCCATGGATAGAAGCAAAGTCTTGACATATACTTTTTAAAGCAACTCTCTCACTAGAATTCTTTGTAAAGGACTGGTAAGCTTCTCGTAATGTCTTCCTTATATTGCAAAGTGCTGCACAAACTGTTGGCGCCATATAAATCCTGTATAATTGATATATTACAGGTATTTATATAGCGCTGACAATTTACACAGCGCTTTACAGCTTTACATAGTTGCATATTCACATCAGTCCAACTTAGAGAGGAGCCAATTAACCTTCCAGCATGTCTTTGGAATGTGGGAGGAAACCAGAGTACCTGGAGGAAACCCGCACAAGCACAGGGAGAACATGCAAACTCCTTGCAGATAGTGACCTGGCCGAGATTTGAACCAAGGACCCCCAGTGCTGCAAGGCAGAAGCGCTAACCACAATGCCACAGTGCTGTAATAAGCTGAAATATATGACATTTTTGCTCTTGGGTGTGGATACCCTTTTATTCATTTCGAATCAGGAGTGGTAGATTTGCATACTAATAATATAATCATCTCAGACAGATGAATACATGTTCTTGAACATCAAATGTTGAGCTTGTGTGTCAGTGTTCCAGCACTGCGAGCCAATCACTGGGAGCTATAGCAAGTAGAAACATATAAATTACATAGCTTCTGGGGGGCAACTCATCATTGTAATGATGCTCATTCACCTTCCAGTGATAGGATTGAAGATTGGGAGGTCACAGGAAGCTGGAGAGCTGCAGGGTCTGAACAGCAATACCCCCTATTTGGCTGGAGGGTGGCAAGTGCTTGTAAATTACACAAAATTAGTATTGTCTTGACATGTAAGACGTTTAACAAACACTTGAGGTCTCACCTGTCAACAGATTATTGTGAGTATTATGTACTTATTTTCAGTGTGTATTTAGTGGTTTGGCTGAGGGTTCCGCACTATTGATTTAACACTAATGTATAGAACACAAACCATGAATTGAGATCCCTCACGTGTCAAGCTTGGGAACTCCAACTTTATTGATTCCAGGGTCTTTACAGCTGCAGTTGGCCCAACGCCCCTTACAAGCAACTTCAAAACACTATTTTTTTTTATTCTTTATTAAAACTTTTGGACTTTTCTGTAAAATATTTGTTTATACCCAAAGCTTTTCTTCGTCTAAAAAAGATATATATTCTTGTAATTACAGACCAATATTCTCTCCCTGTTTGTTCTCTCTCTCTCTCTCCTCCCCTCTTTCTCCCCCTCTCTCCCTCTTTCTCTCGCTTCCTCTGTCCCCGTCTCTCTCTTCCTCTCTCCCCATCTCGTTCTCTCCACGTCTCTCTCTCTCTCCCCCTCTCCCCCCGTCTCTCTCCCCCTCTCTCCCCGTATCTCTCTCTCTCCCTCCCTCTCCCTGTCTCTCTCTCTCTCTCCCTCCCTCTCCCCATCTCTCTCTCTCTCCGTCTATCTCTCCCTCTATCCCTGTCTCTCTCCCTCTCTCCCTGTCTCTCTCCCTCTCTCCCCGTCTCTCTCTCTCCCTCTATCCCTGTCTCTCTCCCCACCTCTCTCTCTCCCTCTCTCCCCACCTCTCTCTCTCTCTCTCCCTCTATCCCTGTCTCTCTCTCTCTCTCCCTGTCTCTCCTCCCCCCCCCCCCCCTCTCTCTCGCTTTTTTTTTTT
>NW_017307438.1:542655-543415 GCF_000935625.1 Nanorana parkeri | reverse complement strand
GTCTCTCCTCCCCCCCCTCTCTCTCTCTCGCTCTCTTTTTGTAACTACAAGAACCCTCACTTCCCTTTTTACAGATTTGTATTACTGTCCTTGTCCCTGTTACAGTCCCTCACTTCCTGTCTTATAAAACTGCAGCACTACAGGAAATGAGAGGAAATTGGGCCCCTGATAGCAGTAAAAACCCACCCAGGGTTCCAATCCTTCCCCACTCCATCCAAAACTAGGAAAAATGTTTTTTGCTTGAAATACACTTTAAGCAGTACTGATTTTAACATGAAGCCTAACACTGGGGGTAGGCAAGTTCTACACTCCAGCTGTTGTTGAACTACAAGTCCCATGAAGCATTGCAAGACACTGACAGCCACAGGCAAGACTCCAAGAGAGGAGTATGACTCCCAGGATTTGTAGTATGACCACGGCTAGAGTGCCAAGCTTGCCTTTTCCTACATTACAACCAATGGGAGGACTTATATGAGAATACATAGATCTCCCAATCCTATCTTCTCCTATTCATCATGATTCTTTACTTTGACAGCTTTCGGGGGAAAGTGGTACTTGGCTACCTTATGCCTGCTTATTTATTGCATATCAATGGTACAAGGTAAGTAACATCAGATAAAGATACATTGTATAGATTTGCATAGATAATGTTTTACTGGGAGAAACAAAATGTTGCACAGACTAACATATGTTAAACATTAGAAACCCCTTATCCATTCTACTCCGTCTTCAGGGCCAGATTTGTTCTTTCTGGTGCCCT
>NW_017307438.1:535827-542609 GCF_000935625.1 Nanorana parkeri | reverse complement strand
GCTCTTCATTTCATACAAAAATGGGGAAATAATAACTTTGGATGCTAGAGAGTAAGCTAAGCAAAGAAAACCCCTAAACTTTAAGTCCAGGAAGTAGATGGTGACCCTGGATGATGCCTGCATAAAGATGGAGCTGTCCTACTGGAGGGAGAAGCAGATAAGGCATTGTCAGAGGGATCTCTGTGAATACCTGGAAGTGTTACATTGACACATTACTGACAGGGCCGCCGCAAGGATTTTTGCCTACACAGGCAAAGGTGCATTTTTGCGCCCTCAGACACGTTACGCTAGCGATGGCCCTGACCACATTGCTCAGTCTACCCCAAAACCTGGATGCATTTCCTTGCTAGGAGCACATCTGCCATGGCGGCAGAGGGGCTTATTGTTTGAGAGGAATACAAGTGTGGTGATATCATTGCACTTGTAGACCATTAACTCTGCTTTCTGTCCATGTTACTACATGTCTGTACGGTACTGAGCATGTATGCACTTATAAAAATATAAGGTCCACTTGGAAAGGCCAGCCTTCATTTCATTTATATATTACATTTACAACAAGGGCTATCTGATTCCACAATGGTGTTTATTAGGCAAATCAGTAAAAAGACTTCTGCTTGCTTGCTGTAGACTCCTGTTCTGAGACAATATGGAGGTTGCCAACACTGGCCCCCCTTCTGATAATGCTAGAGGACTGGATGCCACGTAAATTCAAAGGCTTCAGTACTTTCTGAGGAACTGCCTTGTTTTAAGAATGCAGATCTGGAGTTCTGACTTCACTCTCTATTCCCTTGATACATGCTTATCCCAGGTCAATAACCAAAGACAGATAGGCCATGAGCATTTTTAGCAATGGTAGCCCCCCACATGTGTCACTATACAGGTTTCTGCCGTGGTGGTGGTAGGTGGTGGTGGTTGGAGGTGGTGGTGGTTGGAGGTGGTGGTGGTGGAGGTGGCATTGGGGCATCACAAGGTAACTGGGCTAGGGAAGAAAAAAGCATAGATCCAGTCCTCATTGTATCATGGGAGATGATTTTTTTTCCTTGCTTTAGCCAATTTCCTGGTTTAGTCAATATTACATATAAAAGAAGAGAGTGTATACTCACCTTTCCCCCACACAAGCTCAACTCTGTTCAGTAGAAACTGTCCCCCGAAGTCGACTGGGAAATCAACACTTCCAGGGGTGCTGATCTCCTGGCTCCCCAACATCCCTCACTGGTTTCTCCAGCTGACCTCCATATCATGGAGAGGGTGGAGGCAGTGGTTGAAAAGGCCAAATTGCATCCCTTCCCCCATGAGTTGTAAACTACTTCAGCAGCATAGATTGCAGGTCCTGGGCTTTTTGTACCCCTCCTGTTGAAGTGCACAACATCTCCAGCTGACCTCCATATCATGGAATGGGTGGAGGCAGTGGCGGGACAAGGTCCTTTAACACCCAAGGCAAAAAGGCCAAATTGCATCCCTTCCCCCATGAGTTGTAAAACTACTTCAGCAGCATAGATTGCAGGTCCTGGGCTTTTTGTACCCCTCCTGTTGAAGTGCACAACATCTCCAGCTGACCTCCATATCATGGAATGGGTGGAGGCAGTGGCGGGACAAGGTCCTTTAACACCCAAGGCAAAAAGGCCAAATTGCATCCCTTCCCCCATGAGTTGGGAACTACTTCAGCAGCAAAGATTGCAGGTCCTGCACTTTTTATACTCCTCCTGGTGACGTGCCCAAGGCAGTCACATCTTCTGCTCACCCCAGATCTGGATGGAGGTCAGAGGAAAAAAACAGTGACAGTTGCAGGGGACCCATGAGATTGACAGTTACAGGTCCTGACCTTTTTGCACCCTCTCCTGCTGAAGCACTCAAGGTAGTCACCTGTTCTGCTTACCCCTCAACCTGGCCCCAGATGAAGGTCAGAGGAAGGAATCAGTGACAGTTGTAGGGGACCCAGGAGATTGATGGTCCTGCAGGTGTTGATTCCCTAGAAGACTTTAGGGGACCAGTTCTATTGGACAGGGCAGTGTTTGATGATGTGAGTTCCAGGAGCTGTGAGTATTCATGTAAGTACAGTATAAGGTTACAGGAGTCATAATAATTTGTAGTGTCAAGGTTAACATGTAGTCAACCTTCTGAAAATGTTATCTGCTCCACCACCAAAAAGTGAGAACCTTGTAATGAAACAACATGACTTTTTATTTGTGTTGCCCAACAGCTCTCCCACTTCCGCAGTTGGCTGAATGGCGGCAGTGGTGGTTCTGCCTAGATGGAGATCACCTCAATAATCAGACTTTGGTTATCAAGAACCTGGAGCGGATAACAGATCAAGGATGTAGCTTTGAGGCTCCAGATGTGCCGTACTATTATAACTGCTCTATGATTGAAGCCTTGGTCTTCCTCCCCAATACAACCTGCCTGGAAATGTTCACCAAGGACCACCCAACCCAGCACTGGAGTGTGGAATACGGCACAGGCTACAATGGTGAGAGCCACAAAACAGCTCGTGGAGGTAAGGGGTATGGGCCAAAGATGGGAGTTGTTATGTTCTATTTACTATAAGAAACTCCATGCTAGGAAACTGAAATCTAGATATTAATGAAAGCAGATGTACAGTCAACGCAATCACTAAAGTGCCATATACGGATCGGCATGTTCATGTCATTTCAAAAGTCACTTTTAATATATTTCAATCTTCAGCTTTCATTAAAATAATTCCTGGTCATTCTACCATGAGGGTCCTTGTTCAGACACTTCCTGTTATAGAGTGACAACACTCGGCCCATGTCTCCCAGTTATACTCTCGTGTTCCCACCCTGCCACATAGGTTTCCAATAGAGACTTCAAGTGGCCCTTTCAACACACATTACACAGGCATTTTCCACTGAGAAATGCCATGCAGCCATCACTGGAATCCAAGTGGCTGCAAACTAAGATAGATAGATAGATAGATAGATAGATAGATAGATAGATAGATAGATAGATAGATAGATAGATAGATATGGGGGAGATGGATACATAGATAATCCCTTATTAGCACATGAGCACTGCAGCACAACTGATTTGTTCCTTCAGCTGCTTCCTTGAGCTCTGCTGTACAGGGACTATAAGAAGCTAATAACAAGTCAAATTAAAGGCTTAGTCCACCTTTTGCAAAAATCAATAAATAAATGCAGAAACATTGTCATTATGATCAATGTGAAATGTACTACTTTTTTTTGCATTAAAGTCTGCAGAGCATTGCACCCGCAATCAGTTCAACCCAAGTTTCAACGTATTTCCCCAGCCCCTGGTCCATATGTAGGTTCATGAAGATGGAGGTAGTGTGGCCAAGCTATGACCTGAAGAGGGAGGAGGGATCCCCAGATTGCTCTGCAACAGTCCCTCTGCCATGGTGGAATGAGCACATAGGATCTTGATGTCGTAGCTGTGTGGGGGGGAGTCATGCATACCCAAACTAAATTCAAATAATTACAAGATGCTTGAGGCAGAAGAACCCTGTGTTTAAAGTTGGATTGTGGGGTTGAGGGGTTTATGTGACCATGCTTCATGTTATACCCTAAATATGGATGTAACAATAATGATGGTCCAAAAAGTGGACAGATCCTTTAAGATACTTAAACTGTTTGCTTTTAAAACAATACATTAAATGATGTATGTATTAATAAATTATTATTATTATACAGGAAGACATTGCAGTTACAATACCAATTAAGACAAGATGGTAAGGAGGGCCCTGTTAATGAGAGCTTATCTAGAAGGGAGGAGCAAGTGTGGGGATTAATTGTTTGAGAACGTGATAGTTGAGTGCAGGGGCGTAACTTGAACTCACAGGGCCCCATGTGGCTTTGAACAGTAGAACAGTAGAAAGGCACCTTGGCGCGGCAGTGCGGCTTACACATCCTTTGCAGAAGACGTGTATCCAAACCTCTGTCATTGTCCTTAGTGGTGAGACAAGTTGTTTTACATGCTGGTTTGTGAGTGTGCCATGATGCCTTTCTACTGTTCTCCACCATGTGCCATTCGCAGCACGCCACCTGCAAGACATCCCCCGCCCCCTTCCCCCCATCCTCATGATAAACAGCAGTGCCTGTGTCTCCGGTCTCTCCTCCGACTCCCGGCCGAGCCTATTTGCAGGGGCAGACCCGGAGCAGAACTCCATACGTCCCTATGTTAATCTGGCCCTGGCCCGGGCCCACCTCTGATCCAGGCCCCATAGCGACCTCGTGGGTCGCTATGGCGGTAGTTACGCCACTGGTTGAGTGGTTAGGTTGAGGCGGAATAAGCTTCCCTGAAGAGATAAGTCACCTAAAGGCAGACAGGGTAGGAGACAGAACAACAGGTTTGGGTAAGGAGTTCCAAAGGATGGGAGAGGCTATAGAGAAGTCCTGGAGGCGAGCATGGGAGGAGTTGACGAGAGAGTTGGAGAGCAGGAGGTCTTGGGAGGGGCAGAGGGGACGGTGAGGCGGATACTTTGAGACAAGACTAAATTAATACAGAGCCGCATTAAGGTGTGTCTTTTATATTTGACTGGACTTTGAACATGCATCCTAAGTGACTTACTTAAACCAAAGAACTGCTTTAGCCAAGCCAAGTGTCCTTGGAAATTATAATTCAGTGTTGGCTTTTATGTTTCATCTCTGTTGATCTTTAGAGCGGTTTAGCAAAGAGGAGGTTATGGACAAAGTTGGCCGGTACACGAGCGGTGCTGGTCCCCAAGCTGGCGGTCACAACCAATCCACCACGACCCCTGGACAAGCCGACAAGCCACCGGACACAGCCACCTGGCTACTAATTCTCCTGTGCACATTGGCTGGTGTTGGTGCACTCTTGGCTTTGGCAGCGTACTACATTTGTAAAAGGTAGGTTAGAGTCGAAGTGGATCCACAGCTGAAACATGTAAACGTATGGAGATATTTTCTATGAGTATATAGAAGACACTAAATACATTTTTTACAGCTGATGAAAACTTTGAAGAAAAATGCCGTCATGATAAACAAATCCATAGACTAAAAAAGGGAATACAAATTGGCCACTTCTTTGGGTACCTACTTATGAAATAAATACAAAAATATAGAAGACCATCTATAAATGATATCCCTGAGGGACCAAACTCTGTGTATAGAATACAAAGGTAGAATAGTTATACTATAGAATAGAATAGAGGTTGAACAGTGTCTGTTGACACAAATTTACCATAAAAATCATATTTTTATTAAAATAAATCTAAAATAAATGCAGACTTGACAACCTGTCCATTGTTCCAATGGTTTGCACCAGTGGTATAGCTTGGCATTTGGTTTGGATGTCACAGAGACTTAATTACCCTCCATCACCCACCCACTCTGCAATCATTCAGATTATTGACAATTGTCTGCCTACTCTTCCTCATTGATTGACTAAACCAGAAAAAAAAAACTCTTCCATGATGCAGTGAGGACTGGATTTATACTCAATTCACCCCTTGGACAATTACCTTGTGATACTCCACCACATTCACCTCCATCTCCACTTGCAACACCAAGATCCAGGGGAAGGAACATCTTTTGCACTGCAGCAAAGACACTGCCCTCCACCTGCCCAATCCTGCTCCCTTACGACTCAGTGTGACTCCAGGCATGCCAGCGGTGGGAGAGAGCTTGTGGGGGGAGGCTTGGGCATAAGTGGTAGCTGCGGAGAAAGAACTAGTAGTAGTGACTTGGAGGGGATCCTCTTTTTAGTGGTTGGGGTGGGGGTTAAGATCCTCTTCCTGCTAAAATACACCAGCTACCTGCCACTGCTAGATTAAAAAAAAAGGGGCCTCCATAGCAAAGCTCCTTTTCTGGTCCACAGCCTGGGTGGCCTAGTATGAAATCATGAATAGGATAGAAGAGGATTGTTGCACCCCTTACCGGACAGTCCCGTGATCAGGGAAGGGTGCTCGGAATGACAAATTCATTAATTCATTGGTATGCCTGATGAAGGGACCCTGTGCGGCCATGAAAGCGCTTGTGTTTGACATTAATTTTTCAATAAATAATTATCCTTATCTAGTATGAAAGCATGTCCCTGGATGTAATAGGACCTCCCCATGGTCTACTCTCTGGGGATGGTTAGTGCCAGATGAGTCCCGAGGCGGGGTGACACACGGTGCGGGTAACGGGTGACACACAGCAGTGACGTCATCGCGCATGCGCGTGATGACGTCAAGCAGGGTACCGCTGTTACCTGCCGGCGGCCATCTTGGTGTCTGCGACCACGATCTCGAGTACAGGGAGCCACGACCATGTGTCAGAGTGCCGAAGATGGCCGTGGTCGTCACCCGAAGCAGAGTTCGCGAACTGAGGAAACATTTTGATGAACTTCCTGTTCACGAACCGAATCGTTCGTGAACGGAAGCGTTTGGGAACCGAGGTACCACTGTACAGATTAATTGTCTCTGAGGGGATCAGACTTAAAATTACAATCATCCACGTTATCGTGCTGATTTTAAAAAGAGCTTAATTTAAAATGGTAGTTTGATTTTGTTTAGAACAGAGATCGTCCTAAATAATAAATAGCTCTAACATTATTTTCTAATTTTCAGGCGTGCCAAAACTGATCAGCCCTCAGCAGCAAATGGCACTGAACTACAAGCCAACGGTACGGATGGAAACGGAACCAGCACAGCCCTTCTATCTAATGGAACATCGGAGCACTAAAACAAGGAGATGGCTGAGCTAAGGCTGTCTTAGGATGGGACATTCCTCAGATTAAATAATGTATTTATTACAATGGTGACCCCCCCCCCCCCCCACGCCTGCCGGGGGAGAAAATGGGGA
>NW_017307438.1:510561-535788 GCF_000935625.1 Nanorana parkeri | reverse complement strand
TGTAGGGAAAAGCCTCTTTTTCAGAACAAGTGTGAGCAGTGTTCATAAAGTATCGTGGGGGAATATATTCGTTTTTAACTCCTTTTATATACAAAAAACATTTTTTAGACGCTAAGAAAGTGTAACGTTGACAGACCCTATTATCAGGATGAGGGACATCTGCTTATGGTCTGTCTGCTGTTTGCTGGAGAGGGCTTCCTTTACAGCTGACCAACAGCTGCTTCCTCGAGGACAGGTTCTGTGTAAGACAGAAGCACTGATTGGCTGCTCAAGAAGGATCATGTGATCGGTTGCTGGTAGGCGGGGTCCTGGATCTCCCGCACACATCAGATTGTAGCCTCATCCAGCTCTTTTAAAGCTATGTTAGTTCCTAACTATGGGAGACTTTAGACATGCGTGGTCTTTTTTTCTATAAGCTATTTCTTGATGATTTACGACTAGTTTTTGTTTGCAAATGAGTTGAAATACAGGCAGTCCCCGAGTTACATACGACACCTACATACAAACGCAGGCTCGGAGGCCATTACTGTGCAGCAGGGGTAGTTGTAATGCTACCGTGCTCATGCCGGCGAGGAGTGCTCGCCTTCTTGGGTCTGGTTCGTTGTGCTGTACGTACATTACAGGAAGTTGGCTCTTGTTAGACGTTCAGCAGACGAGGGGTGCCCGCCTCTTCTTCCGGGTCACTGTGAGGTTTTTACTGCTGTCTGTATCCTCATTAGAAATATTTAATAATCTCACTTCCTGTCCTTGAGACAACAGGAAGTGAAAGGAAATCTACCCCTAGTGATCATGGGAAAAAGGTGTCTCCATTGAAGCTTTATCACCAATCCTTGTTTCCACGACAACCCAACATTTTCAAAATCCAATTGTCACAGGGACAGAAAGTGAGGTGAAATCTTCTGAACAGGGGCACGCACAGCAAAACAAACTTTACAGGGGGTAAACCCTTCCCTGTGGTATCCAAAACAAAAACAAATTTTTTTGGCTGGAGTTACACTTAAAAAATGTACCTGTTCCAACTTACATACAAATTCAACTTAAAGGAAAAGTATGAGGCGAGTGATTTCCATTCATCCTCATAGTTCGAGCCGACGTGTGACAATGAGACTGTCACAGGTCGGCTCAATAGACCGGAAAGTGACCGAACACATACCTTCGCTCGCTCACTTCTTGATCTATCCCTGCAGAGAGCCGTGACTGTCACTCACGGCTCCCTGCTGGGATTCCCCCCTCCCCACTCCGATCCTCCAGCACTGACTACCGGAACAGACGGGGAGGGGGCGGGTACAGCTGGCTCTGCCTCTAGATAGGTAGAGCCAGCTGTCACTCACGCAGCTGGGTGGATCTTGACGATGATGTCGGGATCCGTCCCGGCTGCGGCGTCTCAGTATATAGGGAGCTGTAGCTCGCGATATACTGAGCTTTGGGTGACGGGAGGACGCTAGTTTGTGTCTTCCCGTTACCCTTAGGAGAACTATGGGGAAAAGCCCTGAACCCGTAGTTCTCCTTTAAGAACAAACCTACAGTCCCTATCTTGTCCGTAACCTGGGGACTGCCTGTACTGTTTTATCATAGTAACAATATGCTTCCTGCTTCCACCCCACCAGTGCTCTATGATGGCAGATGTGTGTCAGACTGCAAAAAACAATGAATGGCAATCCACTGCAACATAGGCATACATATGGTAATGGAATGTATCATGTACTTGGGTGTGATAAAGTTCTGCCCCTGTGTGATCAGTTGCTGGTCTTCGGGGTCTTGGACCTCCCACACACATCAAATTGTTACCTCTTCCAGCTTTTATTAAAGCTCTCTTAGTTCCTGTCTTTGTTTTTTTACAATGGGGGCCCCCCCCCCCCCACGGCTTCGCAGGGGAAAACAGTAGGGAAAAGCCTCTTTTTCAGAACAAGTGTGAGCAGTGTTCATAAAGTATCGTGGGGGAATATATTCGTTTTTAACTCCTTTTATATACAAAAAACATTTTTTAGACGCTAAGAAAGTGTAACGTTGACAGACCCTATTATCAGGATGAGGGACATCTGCTTATGGTCTGTCTGCTGTTTGCTGGAGAGGGCTTCCTTTACAGCTGACCAACAGCTGCTTCCTCGAGGACAGGTTCTGTGTAAGACAGAAGCACTGATTGGCTGCTCAAGAAGGATCATGTGATCGGTTGCTGGTAGGCGGGGTCCTGGATCTCCCGCACACATCAGATTGTAGCCTCATCCAGCTCTTTTAAAGCTATGTTAGTTCCTAACTATGGGAGACTTTAGACATGCGTGGTCTTTTTTTCTATAAGCTATTTCTTGATGATTTACGACTAGTTTTTGTTTGCAAATGAGTTGAAATACAGGCAGTCCCCGAGTTACATACGACACCTACATACAAACGCAGGCTCGGAGGCCATTACTGTGCAGCAGGGGTAGTTGTAATGCTACCGTGCTCATGCCGGCGAGGAGTGCTCGCCTTCTTGGGTCTGGTTCGTTGTGCTGTACGTACATTACAGGAAGTTGGCTCTTGTTAGACGTTCAGCAGACGAGGGGTGCCCGCCTCTTCTTCCGGGTCACTGTGAGGTTTTTACTGCTGTCTGTATCCTCATTAGAAATATTTAATAATCTCACTTCCTGTCCTTGAGACAACAGGAAGTGAAAGGAAATCTACCCCTAGTGATCATGGGAAAAAGGTGTCTCCATTGAAGCTTTATCACCAATCCTTGTTTCCACGACAACCCAACATTTTCAAAATCCAATTGTCACAGGGACAGAAAGTGAGGTGAAATCTTCTGAACAGGGGCACGCACAGCAAAACAAACTTTACAGGGGGTAAACCCTTCCCTGTGGTATCCAAAACAAAAACAAATTTTTTTGGCTGGAGTTACACTTAAAAAATGTACCTGTTCCAACTTACATACAAATTCAACTTAAAGGAAAAGTATGAGGCGAGTGATTTCCATTCATCCTCATAGTTCGAGCCGACGTGTGACAATGAGACTGTCACAGGTCGGCTCAATAGACCGGAAAGTGACCGAACACATACCTTCGCTCGCTCACTTCTTGATCTATCCCTGCAGAGAGCCGTGACTGTCACTCACGGCTCCCTGCTGGGATTCCCCCCTCCCCACTCCGATCCTCCAGCACTGACTACCGGAACAGACGGGGAGGGGGCGGGTACAGCTGGCTCTGCCTCTAGATAGGTAGAGCCAGCTGTCACTCACGCAGCTGGGTGGATCTTGACGATGATGTCGGGATCCGTCCCGGCTGCGGCGTCTCAGTATATAGGGAGCTGTAGCTCGCGATATACTGAGCTTTGGGTGACGGGAGGACGCTAGTTTGTGTCTTCCCGTTACCCTTAGGAGAACTATGGGGAAAAGCCCTGAACCCGTAGTTCTCCTTTAAGAACAAACCTACAGTCCCTATCTTGTCCGTAACCTGGGGACTGCCTGTACTGTTTTATCATAGTAACAATATGCTTCCTGCTTCCACCCCACCAGTGCTCTATGATGGCAGATGTGTGTCAGACTGCAAAAAACAATGAATGGCAATCCACTGCAACATAGGCATACATATGGTAATGGAATGTATCATGTACTTGGGTGTGATAAAGTTCTGCCCCTGTGTGATCAGTTGCTGGTCTTCGGGGTCTTGGACCTCCCACACACATCAAATTGTTACCTCTTCCAGCTTTTATTAAAGCTCTCTTAGTTCCTGTCTATAAGAGACTTTATAGACATGTATGCTCTTTTTTTCTATAAGCTATTTCATGTTGATTTACGACTAATTTTTGTTTGCAAATGAGTTGAAATGCTGTTTTATCATAGTAAAAATATGCATCCGGCTTCCACCCCTCCAGTGCTCTATGCTGGCAGATGTGTGTCGGAGTGCAAATAACAAGGAATTTCAATCCACTGCAACACATGTATACAATGCATTACCATGTGCTGTGGTAATGCAATGCATAATGTGCTTTGTGGTGTGATAAAGTCCTGCCCCAATGTGATCAGTTGCTGGTAGGCGGGGTCTTGGACCTCCCACACACATCAAATTGTAGCCTGATCCAGTCTTTTTAAAGCTATGTTAGTTCCTGTCCATGGGAGACTTTAGACAGGCATGGTCTTTTTTATATAAGCTATTTCATGATCTTGAGCAGGATTACATTGATCTATAGAATGAGAATCTCAATGCAACTTTTTTTCACACACAGAAAGAACCAATACTAATGTGCAGGCATGGTCAACCACCCTTGGAAATCTGGAGGTGCTTTAAAAAGAACATGTGCTTTGCCCATGCAGGGTTCTGAGCTTTGCCCATGCAGGGTTCTGAGCTTTGCCCATGCAGGGTTCTGAGCTTTGCCCATGCAGGGTACTGTGCTTTGCCCATGCAGGGTACTGTGCTTTGTCCATGCCCTATGCTTTGCCCATGTGGGGTACTGTGCTTTGCCCATTCAGGGTACTGTGCTTTGTCCATGCCCTATGCTTTGCCCATGCAGAGTACTGTGCTTTGCCCATGCCCACACTTTCACCAATTTAAATCTCAGTTGAAGTCTTATGGGGTTTTTGACCAATTTCTGCTTGAGGAAATGTGTTGAAATACTATTATCTCTTAGCAAGGATGTGCTTCCTGCTTCCACCCCACCAGTGCTCTATGCTGGCAGATGTGCGCCAGGGTGAAAATAACAACAAATGGCAATCCACTGCAACTGTATACAGTGCATTACCATGTTGTTGTATAATGTACTTTGAGGTGTGATAAAGTCCTGTCCTGCATGGGAAAAGCATAAACTTCCTTTGGGCCAGTGCTGACGAGCTTCAGGCTTGTGTTTGATTGCATGAGTTTGACATCACTTTAAGATACATTTGACGCTGCAGTTGACATCCTTGTGACCTGCATCTGACTTGCTTGAAGCTGCTTTTGCATTCCCATAGATATATATGGAGAACCAAGCAGTCCTGATGCAATTGTCCATCAACATAGGCCCTTATTGTTTGGGTGTAGAGCTGTATTGATCATCACCTCCAATGGATGGGTGAGAGTTGTGCCATGTAGGAGCCGCTCGTCATTGTATACAAAGATTTTCTTACTTGCATAAGCTAGCGCTGATTCTGCCCTTCTCTTTTCTGTGGGGGAAAGCAAAAGTGTGCTGCCCCCAACCCAGTGTAAATACAGTTTTATCTATTTGTATTATTTATTGTGCATTATTATATTTGCTGATCATGAACGATTTGCTTCATAAAAGTGATTAATGTCAACTATTGAAAATCAAATATGAAAAAAATTGTTTGTGTCCAAAACTGGGCAGATAGCTTGTTGTTTTTAGATGCAGAGAGACAACATATTGAATACAGAGAAAAAAAAGGAAAAAAAAAGGATACCAGTGGTTCCAAAATCACAGATTAAAAAAATTGCATCATCATAGCTTCCCAGTAGGGATTGGTCATTCCAAATGCCAAAAAAGTCCCACCTCTGATATTAACATAGACGAGAAAGAACAGTACTAGGATAGAATGAGCAGCTGCTTGGCCAAGGGCCAACAAAAACTAGCCATGATGGGATTTTAAGGGGTCATCTTAAATTTGGTTGGGTCCTATTAACACTTTTTTTACGAGTTCTTTAAGACGAAACAACAGACTTTTAGTCTTTTTCTAGATGCCTTTTCACACGTTACCCATCTTATAGTCTCTTAGAGTCCATATATATGGGCACAGTGCTGCTTCCTCACATTTGTTGGGCCAGTATTGATCTTAATCTGCCTTTCAGTGTTATTTTTGGCAGTTCAGATTCATAAAAGGCTTCTGGGAGAAAGGGAACAAAGGAACCTCCAAAGACTGTTTCTGCCTTACATTTTTGGTTGCCCGAGCACCTTTTAGCTTGAATGCCAGTCCCACCAAGTTCCACCATTCTATTTTAGTATCCCCGGTAGGATTAGGCTGTTTTTTGTGGCCCCTTCACCTCATCAGGCTAACTGGAGCTTCCTAAACCATTCTGCACAATTTTGCACAATTAGCTGCTCTGTATTACACACTTTGTGGAGCCTGGCTGACATTTCCGTTGACTGGAATTTTCATTTGGGAAGAAGAGAGTCCTCCAGGATTTCCATCATTTGTTTTACAGAATCAAAAGAAGAGCACATTGATTATTGAGCAATACAGTGTGGTTACATGGTGCAGTAAAATTGATATGCGTTCTTACAAACATAGCATGGGGATATCATCACTCTAGTCTTACAATCCAGTGATGTAATATGGAATTTATATTTTTGAAATGACTGTCTTACCTAAATATAGGAAATACATTAAATAAAAGATTATTGTTCTGATAATAAAGTAACTGCGGTCTGAGTTTTTATTTTGTTGCCCGTCATGAATAGTAGCAGGAACAAATAGTGGATATTAAGTAGGGATGCACCGATACCGGTTTTTCGGTATCGAAGTACGAATATCGATATTTTTTCCCGGTACTCGCCGATACCCGAATACCGATACCGGAAGTCCCATTTAAAAAGCCAGGCGGAGTGTAATGACTCACCACCCGGCTTCACCGATTAGCAAGGAAGCCGTCTCCATGCTTCTTGTCACCAGGTGATGAGTGAGCATGAAGACGGCTTTCTGATTTGCCAGAAAGCCGGCTTCATGGGGGCGTGCAATCACTCCCTGTCCGGCTTCCTGATTAGCCAGCTTCCCGACCAATTAGGAAGCTGGGCATCGAGTCATTACATGCTGCCTGGCTTCCTGATTGGCCGGGAAGCCAGCTCGTGACGAGGGAGCATGAAGCTGGCTTTCTGGCCAATCAGGAAGCGGTTAATGACTCACCGCCTGGCTTCCTGATAGGCCAGCATCTCAACCGATCAGGAAGCTGGGCAGCGAGTCATTACTCGCTGCCCAGCTTCCTGATTGACTGGGAACGCGGCTCTATGCTCGTGACGTTCGGGTATCGGGCTAGGCATTGGAGCATTTGGGCGAGTACGAGTACGAATACTGCCTGGCTTCCTGATTGGCCGGGAAGCCAGCTCCATACTCCCTTGTGACGAGGGAGCATGAAGCCAGCTTCCCGGGCCAATCAGGAAGCCGGCAACGTGTAATGAATCGCTGCCCGGCTTCCTGATACCGGAAGCTCAAGTATCGGGCTAGGCATTGGAGCATTTGGGCGGGTACGTGTATTCCCCCAAATATTCGGCATCAGCACCAGTGCATCCCTTATATTAAGGAATATGGTTCTATCTATTCTGGAGACTATGGGGTTGATTTACTAAAGACAAAATAAGTGTTTCCCTTTGCAAGGGACTTTTTACTTTGCAGGAGAATTCTCCTTTAGCTTGGTGAATGTGGTGAAACTTTCCTTTGAAAAGAATACCCAATCATGGGCAAGGGAAATTAAACATACAATAAGCATGCTTGTACATGATTGGGTTGTAGCTGAGATGGGGATGGTAATAAGCAGTGTAACACCCACTGGAGTAAACAAACCGGTATTATATTGTAGAAGGACCTCCAACAACACAGGCCCACATTAGCGGATTTGGCAAGGCAGTGTTACCAGCAGTCTGTAGGTGCTACAAACAGTTTCAATATTTATATGCAACCGTGTACTATGGTAAAAGGTCCACGTGGTCCACACTCAGGGTTCAGCAGTCCTCCAAGTCTGCTGGATATAAATACAAGATGCAGAAATCCAGGGGTTTTATCTCCCCAAAGTACCTCTGTACATGCGATCCTTACGCCAGCAGTAATATCAGTGGCCACTGCCGTATCAGGACCATCCTGAGCAGCAATGGTCCCTTCAATATCCACAGGGGTGAGTATTCTTTTTTTTTTTGCAGAAATATAGTTTATTGAAATTTTTCCAGACAAAAAAATTGTAACAACATACCAAGGCAGCAACACGTGTGCATCTATGAGGATAATAGGATAGCCGTACATAATATCAACCGTAACTACAGTATATGTGACAATGTGCCCAAGGTCGAGCCGTGCCTCCGCCCAAATTCCCATCCCTGCCCTGAGGGCAGCAGACATCGAAAGCCCACCCTGGGGGGATCAGCGCTATCGAGTCGCGCAAGGTCCTGGGCCTGCAGTATCGGGCTATAACCAGAAACCATGTGAAGGTCAAAATCCTTTGACAACCAGGTAAGTTGCTTCACCTAGAGCCACCTTACAGAAACAACATAACAATAGACTCACAACCAGACTAGACAAGCAGACAACAGAAGGACACAGAGACAAAGAAAGACAAGGAAGAAAGATAGAAAGGAGGGGGAGGAAGAGGGTTATTACGCGATCAAGGAGAACAGATTATGTATCTATGCCATTGTCCTAAACTCATCCGATTCCATAAACATTAGCCAGGGCCTCCATCTAGACCGGAAGGTCTCAGACCTGTCAAGCCTCTCAGCAATCAGCTCCACAGATCTCATTAGACGGCACATCTCCGTGGTCCATTCCCCCAAGGTAGGAATCACCTGTGAGTTCCAGTGCCTAGGGATCAGTGCCCTAGCCGCATTCTCGAAGAATCTCAAGAGGGATTTCTTCGCCTGGGAGATGGAACCCGGGTAAACCGATAGTATTGCCATTTGGGGTGTGAGATGGAGTTCGCTGGTAGACATTCTCGAGTACACGTGTGAGACGGTTCGCCAAAAGGGGACAATCAGGGGGCAGCTCCACCAGATATGTGTTAACGTACCCACGCCCGCTTGACACCTCCAACAAGTGGGAGGGAGGGGAAAATCTGGTGCATCCTAGCCGGCGCTCTGTGCCATCTAGTCAAGAGTTTGTAATTGCGTTCCTGCACCGCAGAGGACACACAGAGACTATGAGTGAAGCAGAGGCATTTTCGCCTCTCCTCCTCGGAAAGAACCACGTCCAATTCCCGCTCCCAGGGGTGAGTATTCTTAATCCTGGTCCCTTTTAATCTTCAGGGAGCTAGTTGTTCCTTTTTGGCCCCTTTCAACATAACTTAAAAAAGCAATGTACACCCTACAGACACGAAACCCCAAAATACAACCCCCCAAAACACAATTTTCATCTTTTTCCCTCTTTTGCTATGGACGGGACAGAAGCAAAACGTGATCGCTGCCTTCAAATCAACCAGAAACCAATCCTGAAGGGTAAAAAGCCCCAGTTATACGAACAAAAGAAGGCAACAAAGGTGATTATGGCTCAAAAGCTAGCAATCCAACATGTTGCTGACACACAAAGTAGTCCTAAACAAGGACCTTTGGTTTGGTTGAGGGGGACAAACAAGTCCCCCATGTTGTGACAAGATTAGCCTAAAGGCAGCCATTTTGTGTATCTTAGTAGTTATGGGGATTTCCTTAGATTTCCAGGAACTTATGTAACCAATATTCTTGTGTAATGTTTCCTTGCCCACTCCTTTGGAATGTAGCATTTTGGGAGTATGCTTCTGTTCTCATCATAATTAGTAACATAAAATGACAACGGTTATCTATCCCAGTACCTGTTTGTACCGTGCTAGTCTACACACATCTGTGAGTTTCACCCTATAAAAACTTGCTGCACTTTTCAATAAACAGAACAGCTTGATTAGCGAAACTGAACCTTCAAGTCTGGTGTAAGGTTGCCACCTTTTCTTCAAGTGAAACCCGAACACTCTAGTGCTGCTTCACTGGGGTCCCTAGGTGACATTGGGGGTCTGATTATTGGGTCCCTAGTCTGACATTGGGGGTCTTTTGTATTTCACAAAGCTGCGGAAGGATACAGCCATAGCTTCGGCTGATCCTTGATTAGCGAAACTGAACTGTTCTTTGTGTGCACATATGCTGGATTTCAATGTATGACTTGGGTTCTGTCATAACACCGGCCGTTCAGGAGCGGCCATGGACGGGAGGTGGTTAATTTTTTTTTCTTTTTTACACTTAGCCCCCTATGTGATAGCAATAAAGTTAACAACCGCCTATGTAATAGCAATTAGGACGTGACAGGTCCTCTTTATGGAGATATCAGGGGTCTTTCAGACCCCCAATGTCACCTAGGGACCCCAGTGAAGCAGCACTAGAGTGTTCGGGTTTCACTTGAAGAAAAGGTGGCAACCTTACACCAGACTTGAAGGAGTTAAAGTGGTTCTAAAGCCTCCCGTTTTTTTGCCTATATCTACTGCTATCAAGCAGTAGATATAGGCAAACAGTTTTTTTTTTTTTTGAAAAATGCTTTAACAGCGGTTTAGGCCCCGTTCCCACTGCGCAATATGCAAATCGCGCGTTTGTCGCGCGATTTGCATATTGCGCGACATCGCGAGATTTGCCGCGCGATGTCGCGTTCAAGCTTGCATTGAGCAAGCTTGAATCGCGGCTAAATCCGCTCCAAAAAGGGTCCTGCTGTAGCGACACACGACCCGCGACAGCAGGACCCTTTGCCCCATTGGATTGCATTGGAGCGCGATATCGCGCGGTAATTTGCTGCGATATCGCGGGAATTACCGCGCGATAAATAGCTCAATATGAACGGGGTCTTAAACTTACCTTGTTTTCGCTGTGCGCTCCTGCCCAAGAAAACGAAACTGCTCGGGCGGCCACAAAGCATCTTGGGGCGGGCGCGTGCGCAGTTTGGATTCTCGGCCGGGAGACGAGCAGAGACGCAAGGTAAGTCTATGGACGTGTGCACCCGCATGCAGACACCGCTGGATCGGAAGTGCCTGCAAGCAGAGAGGAGTCAGCGCTGGATCGGAGAGCCGCCGCACCGCTGGAGGGACAGATGAAAACATCAGGAAAGAAGAGGAAGATCGGATTAAGAGACATCATTTAAGGTAAGTGCTAACATTGACATTGGGGGAGGGGAATTTTTTTTTTTCCCTTTAATGTCACTTTAAGCAAGAAATGAAAGTGAAAGAAAGCCACACCTAAACGTTTCACACGACGGAGCACATTGTTGTTCTCTGCTGATTCTCTATATACTGTATACTGAGCTCTTATTATAGATACTTTATCCTTGCTAGGTGGCAGCAGAAAGATTCAGGAACTGGGAGTCTACACTGGGATCTACTGGATCACTTGAAGATCAAGGTAATTGTCCGGATTGCTGGGTCCCGCCCCCGCCCCCCACACTGAGATCCTGTATAACTGTTATTACATGCTAGTTATGTATATATTTAGTTTGTTATGGGATTGTTTTGTATTTTTTGTTTTTGTTTGCGAACAAGAAACGACGACATGTATTACTTTGTTGCAAGTTTTTCCCCTATTTCCTGCTCCGCTTAGGTAAAGTACCTTCAGTTCATAGCTGACCAGGGGACTAGAGGGAAAGCTACGGGGGAAAAGAGGGACAGGAGAGTTTAAGAAAGCCGTAAATAGTCGTTTTGGTCTTTTGAGGTGTTACAAAGAATCTCTAATTTATTAGTTTTTTTTGCAGAAATAGTTTTTATTGAATTTTCACAAATATCAAAATAAACAGCATACAAAGTAAACCAACATACATAGGCAGCTTCCGATGAGCAATCTTAGTAATAGTGCAGAGCTGAAGACAACAGCAAGTACCTCAGAAACGTACGTGACAATGAGCCCATATATAAGCCGTACCTCCGCTCAAGGTCTTGTCCCCGCGTAGGGGTCCTGGACTGCTAAAGCTCTCCCCTCCAAGGAGGTCAACTGTATTGGGTCAGACACGGATCCAGGTTTCCAGCATCAAGATGATCA
This sequence comes from Nanorana parkeri, assembly GCF_000935625.1. Taxonomy (NCBI): domain Eukaryota; kingdom Metazoa; phylum Chordata; class Amphibia; order Anura; family Dicroglossidae; genus Nanorana; species Nanorana parkeri. Next base: position 524,154 of record NW_017307438.1, on the reverse strand, counting down.
AGGAAAGCCCCGATCAGAGCCGCCTTACAATACAAACAGAACAATCGACACGTAACACCACAAGACAAATGGACAGCAAAGGGGACAAAGACATACAGAGACATAGGGGAGAAGAGAAAAAAAAAAGGGGAAGGGGGGGGATAGAGGAAAGGGGTGTAGAAGATGATTGCGTTGAAGAAGGGTGGAGCATGTATTTATGTCAGTGTCTTAAACTCATCTGTTGCCATAAACAATTGCCATGGCCTCCACCTGGCCTGGAAAGCCTCAGACCTGTCCAGCCGCTCAGCAATCAGCTCCTCGGATCTCATTAGACGGCACAGTTCCGCGGACCATTCCCCCAGTGTTGGAATCACCTGAGAGTTCCAATGTCTCGGGATCAATGCCCTTGCGGCATTAACAAAGAATCGTAAAAGAGATTTCTTTGCCCGAGAGATGGATCCCGGGAATACCGACAATATTGCCATTTGAGGCGTGAGATGGAGATCACTGGCAGACTTTCTTGAGTACACATGTGAGATGCTGCGCCAGAAGGGGACGATCAGAGGACAGCTCCACCAGATATGTGATAGCGTTCCCACTCCTGTGAGGCACCTCAAACAGGTATCCGGTAGAGAGGGAAAAATCTGGTGCATCCTAGCCGGAGCCCTGTACCACCTAGTCAGTAGTTTGTAATTGCGTTCCTGCACCGCTGAGGACATACAGAGACTATGAGTGAAGCAGAAGCATTTCCGCCTCTCCTCCTCAGAAAGGACCACTCCCAGTTCCCGCTCCCATGCAGAGATGAAGCACGGTGATTCCCCCTCGCGCCCAGAGGATAGGAAGTCGTATAGGAACGAGATAAGGTGAGGTGGGGATTCTCCACTTGCGCATAGTTGTTCAAATGCGGTCAGGGAGCCTGGCATAGGGTCATGCGAAAATAGTCCTCTCACAAAATGTCGAAGTTGATGGTAAGCAAACCACACATTCCGCGGCACAGGGTCTGGGGCATAAAGTTGATCCAAGGATTGGAGGGATCCCCCATGCAATCCCTGAAAAATGTACGAGGGGGCCGTCTCCTCCCAACACAGGAACCTACGGACCCCGCAGCCAGGGGGGAACCCCGGATGTGCCATGACAGGGGTCATCAAGCCCCTGGATGCTGCTAGTTTGTATTTGAGCCTCGTGGAATCCCACACCTTGAGCACTGGGGTGAGAAAGAAGGGTAGCGTAGGACTAGGGGGCCGTTGCCGGGGTGGGAGCCAGGGGAGATTCGTGAGAGGCGTTGGGGACAGTTCCCGCTCTAGGGAAACCCAAAGAGCCGAATCCCTGGCGTCAAACCAGTCCATCAAATGCGATAGGTGAGTGGCCCTATAGTAGGCCTCCAAATCTGGGAGCGCCGCCCCACCCCTCTCCTTCCTCATTGTCAAGACCGTGTATCGTATCCTTGGTTTGCGGCACCTCCATATATAACGTATAAAGGCCGAGCGCAATCTGTTGAAGAAGAGGGCTGGAAGATGGAGAGGAAGGGTTTGGAATAGGTAGAGACAGCGAGGGAGCAGGTTCATCTTAAAGAGAGCAATTCTACCGAACCAAGTGTGATGATGGTTCATCCAAGCTAGAAGAGTATCCTCGACCGTACGTAGTAAGGGGGCATAATTTAAGGAGTAGAGGTCCGCTAGGTCCGCCGGGATGCGGACGCCCAGGTAAGTCATATAGTCCGATTTCAGCGTGAAGGGAAAGGAGCCATTCACACAGTCCGCCTCAGCTCGTGGCCGGGAAACGTTCAGTAATTCACATTTCTGCAAGTTCACCCTATAGTTAGACAGGCGACCAAAAAGCTTGAATTCCTCCATCAGAGAGGGAACTCCCACGATAGATAAAACAATTTGTTTATGCAGTTTATGTAAATTATAGAGCAATTGTGATCTCTTTTGTGGAGAGTTTAGACCTCTGGCATTTAGAGAGCAGATCCGAATATCACTCATTCAGAACCCCTTGGCCCAGTCAGGGGAGTCAAAGGAAAGAACAGAGGGAGAATAGCGGGCTAAGCCCACCAAAGGGAGAATAGCAGAGGGAAGATAGGGAGCGGAGGGGGGAAGGGAGGACATGGAAAGGGAAGGGAAAAAGGGAGGGCCAGGTCAAGGCAGTGCATCAAGTTCCACCCCCATTGTCTAGAAGTAGCCAGCCCCGGAGATCCAGCACCGGTCCGGGAAGTCCTCAGCCTCAGTGCTGGGTATATAAAAAGAAAGGAAAATAAAGCACGGAACCGGTAACCTCCAGTCTCGGGGGGGATTAACTTCCGTGGCTCAACAATGGGGGATCAAAACTTAGATACCAAACTGGGTCTCAGTAAGAGGATCGGTGCACCACCGCACTTGCCCGCCTGTTCAGGGTGGTGGAGTAGGCGTGGTGGCGGCCTCCTGTCGCCTGCGCCTCCGTTTCTTCTGGGACATGGCTGGGAGCCATGTGGATTCTGTGGGCACGGAGGCCCAATCCGTTAGGGCCGGGTCCGGCCATCCCTCCAGGGTCATCAGGGGAAGTTGCAGGGCCCGAAGGAAGTCAGGGAGATCAGTCGGAGTGCGGAGTATGTGGGACTTGCCATTCTTCCGGGCCACAAGATGGAAAGGGTAACCCCAACAATAGGTGATGTCCTGCTCCTGCAGCCTTAGCGTCAGTGGCCGGAGGGCTCTGCGTCTCGTCAGCGTGTTGCGGGACAAGTCCGGGAAGAGCGTGATCTGAGCCCCATCAAAATCCAGCGGTCCTTTTTCGCGGGCCTTCAGCAGAATGGTCTCCTTTTGCTGAAAAAAGTGCACTCTGCACAGGACATCCATAGGATGTTGTTGGGAGGGATTACGAAATCCTGGCACTCTATGCACCCGATCTAATTCAATGGCATGGGTAGGGGGGCTGCCCAATATCATATTGAAGATGCCCAGCACCGTAGCTTTAAGGTCTGACGGGCCTGTGGCCTCAGGAATGCCGCGCAGCCTGATATTATTGCGGCGGTGTCTATCTTCCTGGTCATCCATCTGCAGGCTTAGGTGCTGTAGGAGTAGATGGTGTTTGCTCACCTCATCTTGCAGCTGGAGGACAGATTGGGAGACAGCCTCAGCCCGCGTCTCAACAGCTTCCAGCCGTTGACCAAAGCCAGCCATGCCCTCCCTGAGCTCCGACATGTCGCGGCTGTGGGAGGCCTCCAGGCGGGAGAACAGGCCCTCCAGCTCGATCTTCGTGGGCAGGAGCGCGAAATAGCGCTGAAACATCTCCTCACCTCTGAGGGAAGCTCCGTCCTCCTCCGGCGCCGAGGAATCCGAGTCCCCCTGATATGTAGGCTGAGCCGGCGAGGAGGCCTCTGAGCCCGCCACGTTTCCCGCACCTCGGTCTGACGGCGACTGGGTCGCGAGTAGGCCTGAGGTCTTGAAGAAGGCCCCGATCTTCGGTCCGAGCGCTGATGTAGAGGGTCTAGTAGGCTGCCAACCTCCCTTCTTGCCCGACCTGCCCATGACTGGGGTATACGGAGTAAGATGCAGAGTTCCTGGCGATCGTTCCCGGGTGCACAGCCGGAGCTCTCTCTACACGCGTCCGTCCACGGCCATGCGTAAGCCACGCCCCCCCTAATTTATTAGACTTAACATTAATTTGGTTAATTAAATTTTACAACATGAAGTCTGGGGTGTCCCGGTCATTTTTCAGTATTCAGCGCCGAGCTGCGCTTTGACTGACATTCAATCCGTCAGGCAACGCCGTACTGAAATTAATTTGATATTTTTTGGGGACAGATAGAAATTTGTATTGATGGTATTTTATCACCACTGCGGTTTATTTTGTTTTTACTATACACTAGGGATGCACCGATACCGGTTTTTCTTTTTTTTGGTCCCGATATAATGTTTTAGACCTTGTTCACACCATCATTAGTGCGTTCCGGCCCGATTGCGGCTGGAACGCCCTGGATCGCATTGCGGCCGGCTCAGTTTGTGTAAGCCACGCCCCCCCTAATTTATTAGACTTAACATTAATTTGGTTAATTAAATTTTACAACATGAAGTCTGGGGTGTCCCGGTCATTTTTCAGTATTCAGCGCCGAGCTGCGCTTTGACTGACATTCAATCCGTCAGGCAACGCCGTACTGAAATTAATTTGATATTTTTTGGGGACAGATAGAAATTTGTATTGATGGTATTTTATCACCACTGCGGTTTATTTTGTTTTTACTATACACTAGGGATGCACCGATACCGGTTTTTCTTTTTTTTGGTCCCGATATAATGTTTTAGACCTTGTTCACACCATCATTAGTGCGTTCCGGCCCGATTGCGGCTGGAACGCCCTGGATCGCATTGCGGCCGGCTCAGTTTGTTGTTCGGCGGGAGGAAGAGTGGCGGTGCATTGGGGTGAATGGCACAGCAGCCTAGCCCTCTGGCCTGCAATGCGATCGGCCGCACGGGGAACGCAACGCACATCAATGCCTGCGGTCTGGTCAGAAACAATGCTGCAATGCGATCCAGTGTGTTCCGGCCACAATTGTGTGAACGTGTCCTTAGGGCTTGTTTCCACCATCACCAGACCAGAACCGGACCATACATTTTTTTTTTATCGCACCAGAGATGCGTCCCCATGTGTTCCTATGGTATTTTAGGGCTGTAGTTCCCACCAGTGCAGTCAAAAAAAAAAGTACTGCAGGTACCATTATTTTCTGGTCTTGAACGCATCAAAAACACGTACATACACGTACAAACGCACTCTCTGGCAACTCACACACAGAATGTTTTTTGTTACTTTTGATTATCTATTCAGTGAGAAAACCAGGCACAATACAGGAAGAGTACATCAATCATTAATTGACTGTTTTTTGTATTTAACGTCGGCTGTTCTATTGTTTTATGTCGGGAGATAGGAATTCCACACCCCTGCTGCCCCTCTACTCCCTGCTGCCCCAAGGCTGGGCCTCGGTTAGCCTTGTGGGAAATCCGGCCCTGGCCACAAGATACCCACCCCCAATCCCGCTCATAATCAGGGCCGGATTAACATAGGGGCTGCCGGAGTGCCAGTTCCAGGCCCACCACTGAAAATAGAACCGGATCGCCTCGGTATGCCCGAAGGCAATCTGGGCTGAATACAATCAGGCACAGCCGTTGGCGGCTCTCATCAGGCATATTAGACAGCTGCAGCACCCCATAAGATCCCAGCGAGGAGCGAGTGGCCGCCTAATTAGAGAGCCACCTGTCCTACCGACCGACAGCACCAGGCCCATGATGCTCTTTATCCAGCCCTGTCCATATTGACGTTCATTCACAACAATGCCCATTGCATGATGTGCTTATCATAGCGGTGACGCACTGTGCAGAAAGCAGATATGATGTATACGTGTGTATATCATGCACATGTATCTATACCTCCTATGGGTGCCGGGCCAAAGCTGCTGAGATTACATCACCCGTTTCTCATCTGGATTAGTTGCAGCGTTATCAGCAGCTTTCTAATATACTTATGTGATGCCGCTAATAGAATTAATTTGCATCCCCGAAGTTCAGCTTTAAAAGGCCTATCCACCCGAAAGCGATGTTGGATAGGTGGAGCCTGGTGGGCTTAGTCGTCCTCTGGCTTATATGTCTTGGCTGCTCCCAGAGTGAGATCTCGCAGCCAATTTTGCTGTTCCTGTACACCGCAGAGTTTTGAGATTTTGCCCCAATTTCTTCTGTAACCTTCTCCATAATATAAAATAAAATTTTAAAATCCAACAGGGATGGTGGGAGCCCCTCATATTGGGAATAGAGCCCCCGAGTGATAGAAGACTGCTAGTTGTAAGCCCACACGGGCAGGGCCCATTCCATCTTGTCTTGAATTGTATTGTGATTGTAATGTCTTCCTTATATTGTAAAGCGCTGCGCAAACTGCTGGCGCTATATAAATCCTGTATAATAATAATAATAATATTTGAGTTTAGTCTCCAGCATTTGTCAGACAGAAATATCAGGCGTGGGTGGACTGACCTTTAAAAGAAAGGACCATGTGCAGCTAGTGAGAGCCTGAGAACCTGTCATGCTCAATGTCTTCTATTACAAGTGTCACATTTTGGATTTGTGAGGTGAGTAAGCGGCTAAAAAAAAAACCTTACACTTTATTCTGCCCCCCACCAACTGGTTGTAGATACTCTCAGTACACTAAATACATTGTAGTGTATTGTTTCTCCACCAGGGTGCAATGGTACCCTGGGGTGCCTTCTCCCTTCCTCAGGGATACCCTAAAAAACAATTTTGTGCAGGTGGGCTTCTGGTGCGAAGGGAGAACTGTGATGTGACTGGAGAGGGCTCCTAGTGTGAAAGTGGAGCTTTGATGTGAAAGGGGATCTTTTAAAATGTTTTTACATGAAGTTCTCACCTACAGTGACACTAAGTTTAAAAATGTATTCAAGTACCTCGACTATTAACAAAAATGTATCTTATTTGTGTATCACTGAATGTATCAATGAGAGTGACTCATAACATCCCTGAGAGATTGTCCAATTTTTTTCTGACTGTGACACAGCAAAATTATAGGTGATTCCCCCGGATTCCAAACTGGCATTTACGTAGAGCAGAACCTAGAGTTTAACTTTGAGGAGCAGCAGTGCCATCTTATTTATAGCCCGGGATCACTTGTTTGAACACTGTATCTATGTCCACAGTTGTAGTGGTATGGTACCTGGCATGTGATTTGATTTCAGCTATTTTCTAAAAATGCATTCAAGGACCTTAACTATGAACAAAAATGTATATTATTTGTGTATCACTCGGCTGTAGATCCTCCAATCATCTCTGAATTGGTACTGACACTGTCCTTCCTTCTGGAGGGGGGTTACTTTTGTTCCCCATGATCCCTGTGTGTGTTGTAAAGTAGTCACCGCCACAAGCTCACTCCTGGGATGGACTACAATCTTAATACAAATGATAAACTAAACATGAGATTGTAGTCCATCCCGGGAGCAAGCTTGGAGCGGTGACTACTTTACAATGCACACAGGGACCGTGTGTGTTGAACAAAAGTACAAAAAGAACAAAAGTAGCCCTCCAGAAGGAAGGTCAGTGTCGGCACCGATTCAGAAGTGATTGGAGGATCTACAGCTGAATGATACACATATAAGATACATTGTTGTTGATAGTTAAGGTACTTGAATGGATTTTAAGATTTAACTCCTGAGTTTAGTGTCAATTTAAGTGGGAACCCCACATAAAAACATGAAAAAAGATCCCCTTTCACACTAGGAGCCCTCTCCAGTCACATCAGAGTTTTTGTTTATGGTTAAGGTACTTGAATGCATTTTTAAAGTATAATTAAAGTCTCCATTTTGTTTACATATATCTACTGCTAGCAAGCTGTAGATACATGCCACAACATTTAAAACAAAAAGTAGTCAAATATGTCATTACTTACCTGTGTCTGCACCGCTCGCTCCCGGCTGTAGAATTCAGCTTCTTGAACGGCCTTGCAGCTGGAAGTATGTGAGGGCGCATGTGCACTCGATATCACCGGAGGGGAGGAGAAACACTGTGTAAACGAATGCATGCAGCCGGGAGTGGGCATGCAGGACAGACTCCATGGGACACAGGTAGACATAGGAGTCTGCGCTGGATCACAGACCGGCACCAGCGCTGGAGGGACTGTTGGAAACAATTAGAAGAGAGAAGATGTTCTCATCAAGAGGCATCACAAAAGGTAAGTCCTTAAAGGAGAACTATGAGGTGAGTGCTTTTCACTCACCTCATAGTTCTAGCCGACCTGTGACAATGAGACTGTCACAGGTCGGCTCAGTAGATTGGGAAGTGAGCAAACACATTCCGGCGCTCGCTCACTTCTCGATCTATCTATCCGTGCAGAGAGCCGTGACAGGGGAGGGACTGGATTCCCCCTGTCCGATCCTCCAGCGCTGACTGGCGGAACGGACGGGGGGGACGGGGGGAGGAGGCGGGTACAGCTGGCTCTGCCTCTAGATAGGCAGAGCCAGCTGTTACTCATGCAGCTGGGTGGATCCAGACAGTAATGTCGGGATCCGTTCCGGCTGCGGCGTCTCAGTATATAGGGAGCCGTAGCTTGCGGTATACGGAGCTTAGGGTGGCGGGAGGACGCTAGTTTGTGTCCTCCAGTTACCCTTAGGAGAACTATGGGGAAAAGCCCTGACCCCATAGTTCTCCTTTAACAATTTTAAAGGATCAGTTTTCATAAAGAAAAAGGTGCAGAAAAAGATGTTACAGAAAAAAGATACAACAGTAAAACAAAAGGGAATAAGAATGAAGTTACTTAGCACAAGTCCTGGGTTCTAGGAGTTCCAGCAGAGTTCAGTCAATGAAGCAGAAAATGGATTGGAGATCGGCTCTCTAGAAACATGTCTCTTGGCAGATTTTCTTCTCTTTATGGTAAAGGAGAGCTCTGGCTGCCCTATGCAGCAGCTTTTCATGGGCCTGACAAACGGAGGGACAGTGCATTAACATACAATGTACCACCCAAGCCTTGAGATCTTTAACCCTTTGTTGGGACAGCGTGCACATCTAGCTTACAACTCATAATAAAATCTTCCGGCACAGTCCAGACAAGGTTAATTATGGTAAACATTAACGCCCCATCCCCTTCCTTAATGAAGAATTTGGGGGAAATAAGAATCGGGGATACCCTTGCACTGCAATGGTTAAGTGCTCTGCAATAAAACAGATTTACTTACTTGATTCCGGCTCCCTCCGGGCTGCTGCATCAGTCCTCCAAGGCTGTTCTTCCTTGTGCTTCAGTGGGCTAAGGACGGCTGATGTCATCACCAGGGTTGCCACCTTTTCTTTCAGCGAAATCCGAACACTCTAGTGAAATTTTTGGGGGGAGAATGAGTCGTGGCTTATTCATGTGTAAATATCACAGTCCAGACCATTTTCAGTGGGGGGCCAGTAGCCCCTATCTTAGTTTTGGTTGCCCCTGTCTGCCTGACATCATGCGTCCGGGTCTCAGCTGCCATGAAACCTGGACACAGCATCCAAAACCCGGATTGTACGGGTGAATTCCAGACAGGTGGCAACCCTAGTCATCAGATCTTATGCAGGTCCATTGATATTCCATAGCTGGAGCAGAGGGCGAAAGAGGTGAGCACTGCCTACCATGAGGCCGAGGATCAGGTAAGTAATACGTTTTTACTTGAGTCCCCTAAACACAAGCACTTAACCCTTGCAATGCCCGGTTAGCCATACTGCAAGGGTATGTTTCTTTATTTGTCCTTCTTTAACATCATATAGAAGGGAAAAGCTAGATAGGATTTTTAAACAAGTAAAAAAAGGAAAGCAGCAATCTATAAATCTTTTTAATTATGCCAAGTGAACAAATGTAAAGTAGATGTCATCCCCATTTTGGCTGCAAAAGTGGAAATACACTTTACCCTATGCCAGTGGTTCTCAACCTGTGTAACCTCAAAACCCACATTTGTCTTTGGTCATTAAGTCAGGACCCAAGTCGCACTGCAATGTGGTACCGCACGTTCCGGTGCGGGCGATCGAACTGTGGGTGGGAGGTGCGTTTGGGATGCCATTCAAAAGAGCCACGCAGTCTCCATACCTTACAAGAACTGGAGTTGATCCTCAGCCTGGGGTCCAGTGCTGGGCTACTGTGCTGTGACGGAGCTCCATCCATATGTACATTGCTTGTACAGCTCCCTTTGCGTGACCTGTAGAGGTGACGGGAGCCAGAATGTGACGTCACTCCGGTCCAGGCACCTCTACAGGACACGTGAGGGAGCTGTAAGCAATGCAGGTATGGATGTAGCTCCCTCACGGCCATAGCCCCAGCCCATCCCACTTCAAGCTGACACTCGGCGCCAGGCAGCATATTTTAAATGGCTGTTTGGCGCAAGAACTGACAATGCTGCAAAAAGGGGGAGGCTGAGGAGCCTTTCACCTGGAGAAATGGAAGGCACACGGCGACCCACTGAACATGGGGTCGCGAACCAACTTTTGGGTCACAACCCACCAGTTGAGAACCAAGGCCCTATACCATGAATATGAATACAATGTACCCTGTTATAATATCTCCACTAAGTGCAGCCTTACGCCCCTTTTAACAACCCGGGTACATATGGGTTGACTAACTAAAAGGCAAATAGGCTGTTCACTTTGCGGGGGAATATTCCCTTAGCTTAGTGAATGTGGTGAAAATTCACTTTGCAAAGAATATAAAATCATGTGCAAGGAAAATGAAAAAATTAATTACATTTTTGCTGACCGATGATTGGATGGCGGAAGTCAGCAACGCTTCATTCACTAAGCTGAAGGGAAATTCCCATGGAAAATGAGCAGCCTGTTTGCCTTTATTAAATCAACCCCTTGTTGTAATGAACATGAAACTTAAAAACACAATGAGGGGAATTTATCAAAACTGGAGCAGACAAAAACGGGAGCAGCCGTGCATGGTAACCAATCAGCGTCTCTCTTTCATTTTCAAATCTTAACTGAACAAACTGAAGAGAGAAGCTGATTGGTTGCCATGGGCAACTGCTCCAGTTTTTGTCTCCTCCAGTTTTGATAATTTCCCCCCCAGTGTGTTTATAACTGTCATAAAGCAAATACTTGTGCACATATACCATAAAGAACAAATATTTATTTATTTATACTTTGTGCAAACAATACGTTTCTTTATACTTATGTCGAGTCTGTAAAACAGATTCGATCAAACAGATGCACTGTGCTAATCAATAATCATAATACGTGAATAATATAGTGCTAAGTATCAAATAGATCACATTATACTTTCTATTAATCTAAACCTTTAGCGCTTGGTTATCACTTTTTCTACCTTTATATCTTTGCTGTGTCGCAGTTAGAAAAAAATTGGATACTCTCTCATGGATGTTAGGACTCCTCGTCATTGATGCATTTGGACATGTTTTTCAGTATGGCTGAACAGCAGCTTCGTGTTGGATTTATTTTTATACGGGGGGCTTTGAAGGCTTATGTGACACACGTTTTACTCCGTGGTTGAAGTCCCGAGGGCTCATTCACAGGGTATGTGTTGATCTGCAGTGATCGACATAGATCAACACGAGGGCCCCATTGTTCTCTATGCGCCCTGTTCACACCACAATGCTACCTCAAGGTGGGCATGCAGCGTTTTTTATGTAGCATAACTCAAAGCATTGGCTCTGTTCTGCTCAATTCATCATTTGGTGACACTTCAATAAAGTTTATAAAAATGCATCGTGCCATTCCTCACTACCCCTACAAAACCAGCACCCAGGGCCAGATTAACATAATCGGCAGCTCCAGGCTCCCCAATAAAAATAGGCCCAACGGCTATGCCCCAGTCCGGATAGTCTCGGTATGCTGCATTCCAAAGGTTATACGGGCAGGCCTGCGGAACACAGTCAGGCAGAGGCGGCTCTCTAATCAGGCAAAATAGGTGGCCACTCACTGGGGCAACGCAGCGCCCCCACTAATTAGGAAACTGCCTCTGCTGCTGCTGTACAGGGTACAGAGAGAGCCCTGTACAGAGAGAGCCTGGTAAAGGATGCGGATCACCTGCTGCCTTTCCTCCCCCAACAGCTGCTGAGTACAGATACTGCCAGGTGATGTGCGAGTACAGATATGGTCTCTCCTCTTTCTCTCCCCTGGCTCTCTCTTCACTGTCACTCCCCCTCCCCTCTCTCTCTCTCTCTCTCTCTCTCTCTCCTGGCTGTATAATGCTGCATTGCTCTATAATATGTTGCTGAGATTTGTAGTCCTCTATACCTGGTTTAATTCTGCATTGCTGTATAATGCATTGCCAAAATTTGTAGTCCTCTATAGCTGGTGGTATTCTGCATTGCTGTATAATGTATTGCTGGGATTTGTAGTTCTCTATAGCGGGTGGTATTCTGCATTGCTGTATAATGTATTGCTGGGATTTGTAGTTCTCTATATCTGGTGGTATTCTGCATTGCTGTATAATGTATTGCTGGGATTTGTAGTCCTCTAAAGCTGATGGTATAATTCTGCATTGTTGCAAAATGTGTTGCTGGGTTTTGTGGTCCTCTAATCCCCTGGCATTCCACCACTTGGGGGGCTCAGACAGGAGGAAGGAGGGCCCCAGTAACCACAGACATTGTATTTTCAAAAAAAGGCTTACCAAAATCCTCAGCACCAGACCCATGATGCTCTTAATCTGATCCTGCCATCACCACAGCCCACACACAACTGCAAGCTGGTGTTAATGAACCCTAAAGCTAGCCATTCATGTGGCAACTTACAGGCAGTTTTAACCACTTTCAATCGGCCCAGAAACTAAACTTACAATCCAAAGTCGTGGCCCGAAACTGAACAATAGGGTCGGTTCTCCAAGGCAGCGCCCCAGGATAAGGAGACTTATTTTCTAAAGAGTGACAGTTATTTTCTGCTGTGACCAATAAGGTTTGAAAATGATAGTCACATGACTCGAAAAAAGATACATATCCTTGTGATAAAGCTTTGTGAATTGAGCCTAATCTTCTATTTATGTGTTCAAATGATCACCTGACTTCGGTCAATCGGGTCTGACAGCTTTATTGTAAAGCAATTAATCGAAATTTAAAAAAACAAAACAGGAATTAAGTCAAAAGCGAACAGATTTACATCCGATCGTGGCAATCCTGATCCCATCTCCTGGTGATGGAAACCACTTACTTCAACATCTGACTGCTTGGGATTTTGATACTGGCACAATTGATAGAGAGCTGCCATGTGTACGGCCAGCATGACTCCAGGTAGGAAAATAATTAAAAATAATATAGACCCCCTCCCCCCCACTACCAGCTGATATTGCCCACATATCTAGGGGGCGATCTAACAAAGTTATGTTATACCTTATGGTCCCCCACAGCCCTGGAATAGAGACGGGCCCCCCTAAGTCATCACATACAATTGGACATGACTGACTTTTTGACAAACAATGACTGAAACCTGCAGTCACTGTTCGGGTATATTATTCATACATCAGCACATCTGCCTCTGCAGATCTGTCAAAATACAATAGCCCAAAGGGGGATGGAGGAAGGGGGTATTGGGCACTCCCCCTATCCAAATTATTTAGCATGCATGGGGGAATCAAGGTTTTTTTTTCCATTCAATCTGCATGGCTGAACCAGAAAAAACAACCGGTCTATGGCCAACTTTAAAGTAAACCTGTCACCACATGGTCACTTATTAAAAAATAAAAGACGAGCCCTGTCAGGGATCCAATCTACATCTTCCTGACAATACCTTGCAACACCACTTCTTCACTGCTCCCACCGTTGCTGCAGGTATTCCATATTCCAGGGTCTGTGAAGACCTGCCCCCCCCTGTACACTGTATTTCCTATTCTAGGTTAGTACACAGCGTGCAGCAGGGGGAGCAGATATTCAACATGCCCAAAAGGGGTCAAACATCTGCAGAGGTGGGGGAGCAGCGCAGAGGCAGCGTTTCAAGACATGGCCCACGCCAAAGGTAGGTATAGGTGGGCTTGTTTTGGGGGCTGGGCTTCTTTTATAAGTGACCGCTTGCTGGCAGTCATTTCATTAACTTAAGCTACACTGGAGATTTTTAGTATCTTATTTGTTCTGCTAAAATCTCTATTTATATTACTTTTATGCAACTTTTACCAACAACTACTGCACAT
>NW_017307438.1:509643-509848 GCF_000935625.1 Nanorana parkeri | reverse complement strand
CAGCTGATATAAACTGAAAGTATATGAACTTCAGATGGGTCGCCATTTTAGTAGAGATATCACTTCTTCCCTTTCAACTCCCTTCTTCCAGCCTCTGTATAGGGGGGATCCGGACACCATCTGCAATTTCGGCATCCACATACCAATTTTTATAAGTTGGGAGCTGAAACCCTGAGAACTCCATTGGATTGCACCGTCCTCGGCA
>NW_017307438.1:495291-509061 GCF_000935625.1 Nanorana parkeri | reverse complement strand
AGCCCCCCCCACTTCCAGTGCTGGCACCTGTAGGGGAGGCACCTGGCCCGCAGGCCGTGTGCAGAGTCGGGGCTGTCACAGGGCAGTACACCGCGGCTCTGCTCTTCCATATTCCGGACCTCCGCAGCTACTGTAACTGCTTTATATTTAGGATTCTTTGTATCACTTGAAGTGATTTTTGTTACTTTTGTTTCTTTATAACACAAGCTGGCTGCATTTCTGTTATTGCATTAAAATGGCCCCTCAGCTGCACCCTTCTGTACGTCATAGAGGAGCGGCTCTAGTGATCTACACCAAGGTCATTCATGGCTGCGAATTTGTAAAACTGGATTTAAACACATCCAAACCCTATATGGATTTTTTAGTCATCTAAAACTGCCTGCTAATGCTAGATGGCGACCGCAGGCGCAGCCTGGTTGTAGAATGAGCCTTCTGATGAAAGGCCTTTATATTGTGTTACTGGCAGGATCACCAGGGGAAAATAAATAAAGGGGTATCGAATAAAAGGGGTCGCTGAGCTGTAATGTATGATATTCTTTGTTCTTGGGGTCTGTTTATAACTATAAGTATGAAAAAGTCACTCACACTCTGGCTCAAGTTCAGTCAAGATTTCATTGACCTCTTTGGTGTCGCAGCATGGCGACGTTTCGAAACCGGTTTGGTCCCTTCATCAGGCAAACAAAGAGTCTCTTTGACACCACACAGAGGTCAATAACATTTTGGCTGAACTCGAGCCGGAGTGCAAGTGACTTTTTCATACTTATACTGATTTGCGGAGGCATCCATGGTCGCTTGGCACCCACCCGATACTTGAGGGCATCATCCGGTCAGGTGTGCCATGGGTTTCTTTAGATTATTTAACTGTTTATAACTATATCACCCAGCATTTACACATTTACTTCTTTTAATCCAATAGTACAAGATGTGTAAATCGTGGGTGAATATTGAGCAGAAAGACAGATAGATAGATAGATAGATAGATAGATAGATAGATAGATAGATAGATAGATAGATAGATAGATAGATAGATAGATAGATAGAACATACTGTGCAGCATGGGCTACAGCAGCAGAAGACCACACTGCCAGCCAAGGCTGAGGCTACAATTTGCACAGGCTCCCCAAAATTGGGCACTAGCAGGGTTATTCACGAAGGAGCCAAAGGGCTGCTGTACGGGCTATTCACTATAGCCCATACAGCAGCCGAAGGCGGTGAAGCGGCTCAGCCGAGCCAAAGGCATATGCTTCGGCTCGACTGAGCCTAAGTAACAGCCGTAACGGGGCGAACGGCCTACCAAAGGCCGGCCGTAAGCCCCGAAAGTTACAGCTGGGCGGAGCCAGTCATGAGATCAGTTGTAATGACAGATCAGCGTCCCCAAATGACTGGGGACGCTGATCTGTCATTAAACAATAACTGGGGGGAACCTGCTAGAAGAATAGGAAAAGAGTTGGGCGGAGCTAGCTGTCACTGCTAGCTCTGCCCAATTTTTTATTATCAGTATTATTTTTCTTTTTTTTAAATATCTTTATGTTCTACTTTTACTATTTGTTTACATTTTAAATATATTTTTTCAACCTTTTTTTTTTTAAAACTCTGTTCAGTTTTTCTATTCCGCTCGGTACCAGAATAGCCATAGCTGAATGCCGCCATTTTGGTGTATACCAACATATACTCAACGATGGCAACGCACGCCGGTGTCCTACTCGTTCTGCATTTTCTGTGCGACATCACAGCCTGAACGAGTGGTGGCCATATCGGCGCGTTGCCATCTTTAAGTATAGCTTAGTAAACACAAAGAATATGTTCTGCAAACTAATTTATGTATACCCGAATATAGTTTTAGTATATTCGGGCATATCATAAATTTGTTATTTCTGATTCGGACGAACCGCCAAATCAACTGAATTTCGTTGATTTGAAGGTTCGACTGAATCCGAATGCACATGTCTACTCTGATGTGATGGTAGGACTCTGAGGTGATGGTAGGACTATGATGTCATGGTAGGACTATGATGTCACGAAGGTTTCTCATGTGATAGTAGGACTCGGATATGATGGGGATCTCTGATGCCATGGTCGGACTCTGATGTGATGATAGGACTTTATTGTGATGGGGACTCTGATGTGATGGGGACTCTGATGTGATGGGGACTCTGATGTGATAGGGACTCTGATGTGATGGGGACTCTGATGTGATGGGAGTCTCGGATATGATGTTAGGACTCTGATGTGATGGGGACTCTGATGTGATGGTCTCTCATAAGAAGAGGGAACTGAGGACTCTGAAGCGAAAGGGGATTCTGATGTAAAGGAGGGGTTCCTAGTCTGAGAGGGGGGGGGGACTCTGGTGTGAAAGGAGGGGACTTCTTATTTGAAGGGGGCTCCTAAAGCGAAGGGTGGAATTTTTGAGATAGAGAGAAGCTCCGCATTGAAAGTGGGTATTCTGATGTACATGGAGAACCCAACTTTTGTTTGTGTTTTTGTGTTGGGTCCCCCCTTCAAATCCATACCAGACCCCATCGCGTATAAGCATCTGGTATACATTTTATAGGGACAACGTGTCACTTTTTTACTTTTAAGGGTTTTTTTTACATTTCAGAGTGGGGTGCCTCCAGATTTTGCATACTTTTAAAGGGTGCCTTGGCCAAAAAAAAGGTAGAAAATCCCTGATATAAACACAGTATAGTTTGAGTACCGCAGATCATCACTGGGCTGGTGTATTGTTTATTAGCCTTTTTCAATTCTGTCTCTTTTCCGAATCATCAGCAAGTTGGTGGGAGCGTCGTTGGGTGTACAGTACATTAAAAAAAAACAAAAAAAACGAGTTCATGTCATCTCAGCCAATTTCTAGCCATGGTTGAGTGAAAGTGACACTGTATTGTGGGATTTGGTGGTTACATCTGATACCGGAAAATGCTAAACTTACACTTTCTAGTGCAGTGACTTAGATTTTTTATAGTCATATTCACACCACACTGACCCCAATCTGTGTCATAAAAGTGTTATCATTATTCAAAAATACACTTAAAATGGATGTTCTTTCTAGATATCGGTGAGCCACAGATGCAGATTACACATATGGTAGATATGACGCTTTGTTGTGATTGGCTTTTATATACCCCTAGTGGACATACATATACTTCTATATTTATTACTTCTATATACACTAATATTGAGGTAAACATTGCAGAACCTCCTGCCAGAATAATAGAATCTTCAATTTTGCATTATAAGCAGGGCCGGATTTCCCACAAGGCCAACCAAAGCCCGGCCTCGGGGCATCAGGGATATGGAATACCTATCTCCTGACGCCCGGAACATGTAGTTCCCGATGCCCGGGCGGGTAGTTGTTTCCTACATTTAGCCCTGCTTTGGACAAGCAGGGCTAAATGTACAGCGGGGAAGCCGCCGCTCGTCCTATACAAGTGATAAAAACGTTTTTTTTAAAAAATTAGAACCAGCCCTGCCATCTGGGGGGAAATTTGGCGGGGAGGGGAGCACATTAAGGAACCTGGCCTTGGGGCAGCAGAGAGAGTAAATCCGGCCCTGGTTACAAGGATCCTTTTTGTAGCTCAAAACTGACAGACCAGTGGCGTCACAGGGGGTGTGTGGAGGGTTCGGCCCGTACCAGGTGACACCATCAGAGGGGGTGACACAAAAATGACTGATAGTCTTACAAGTTGGGCACTCGGTCACGGCCAGAGACCCCGACAGCGGCACGAGGGAGAGGAGGAGGGACCGGCAGCATACCTGATCCCACCGGGTCAATATCCTCTCCTCTCTTTGCTGGTATCCGTCACCAAGATGGCTGCCGGTGGTGAAATACATCACCGCACATGTGTGATGACATTACAGCATGGACATCATAAACACATGCGTGGCAGCAACACCGGGTGACACCCATGCAGGTGCTGCCAATGTAACAAGTGCATTGATGGGGGCCCGGACTGGATCTCACTGGCCCCCCATATGGAGGATGAAGCAGATGTGGAGCACAGAGCAGGGGCAGATGTGGATGGAGCAGAGGGGGCAGATGTAGAGGACAGAGCAGGGGCAGATGTGGAGGACGGAGCAGGGGCAGATGGGGAGGATGGAGCAGGTGCAGATGTGTATAAAGCAGGGGGGCAGATGTGGATGGAGCAGGGGCGGATTTGTGGAGGACAGAGCGGGGGAGAGATGTGGAGAACGGTTTGTGATGGGATGTATTAGAACACAGAACAGAACATAGTTGTACTTGAAACTTTCTCGTACAGCTTTGTTCTATTCCATGTTCTAACACGGCAAGTCACCTCTCCTCTCCTCAACTGTCTGATAACGTCCTCATGGCTGGTGACAATTCACACAGCCGGAGGAAGCACGGGGAGAGGGGGGGAGAAGCTATGAAAGGGAAGCACACTCACCGAGCAGTCAGACGCGCTGCAGGTCTCCCTCTGCAATGTCAGGCGGCAGCCACTCGCTGGGTCCTCACGCCTGACATTGGGCAGCTCGCTGGCGGCCCTATTAGCTGCCACTCTTGTGTTCGCCGCCCGGCCTGCTTGTCACTGCACAGCGCCCCCTCACCACCACTCAGTGGGCGCCCTCACAGCCGTGGGCCCTGCGGCGGCGGCACCGGCTGCACCGCCGGTAGTTCCGCCCCTGCATTGATGGGTCCCAGGCCCTACTCTGTAAAAGCTATGGTTTCCATACACGGCACTGATCATGGCCAAGAAGCCCGAAACATCCCTATGCAGTATGGAATAAATGAATGGAATGATTTGCATGGCTGCACCCACCATCCAGAAACGAGGGATAATCCTCTTATTTTTGGGATATGTGTAATGTTTAAACCTGAACTCCAGGCAAAGAGCTAAATACACAGATGAAATAGAAATATGGGAGCTGCTTAGCTTGCCAAAGCATTTGTAATTCTGTCCAGCCAGTCCTAAAATTTACACAGCTGTGCCACACAGCACGGTCTTGTCTGGCAGAGGAGCTCTTTTTCTGTTGCAGTACACTTTCACTTACAGGTCTCCTACAGTCCCCGGGCCTTTGAGTGGAAAGTAGAAAAAGAAGCAGCAGGCTGATAAGCTCATCTGTCTGGCAGAGGCATCCCCAGGCCAGGTGTAACCCAGTGTGGCCGCTGGGTGTCACCCGGTGCTACGTCATTATGCATGCAGGGCTGGATTTCCCACAAGGCGAACCAAGGCCCGGCCTTGGGGCAGCAGGGAGTAGAGGGGCAGCAGGGGTGTGAAATTCCTATCTCCCGATGCCCGGGACATGCTGTTCCGGGCGCCGGGCGGGGAGTTGCTTTCTACATTTAGCCCTGCTTTGGGCAAGCCGAGCTAAATGTCCAGCGGGGAAGCCGCCGCTTGTTTTGTGCAAGTGATCTCGGTGATTTCGCAGTGATCATTTGTATGCAGCCTGCAGGTCTGCAATTCTCCATGGGAGTTGGCGGTTAGGGGGACGCATTGAGGAACCTGGCCTTGGGGCAGCAGAGAGAGTAAATCCGGCCCTGCATGCATGAAGTCGATGTCATTACGAACACGCATAATGTCATGCACACTTAACTGCTGGCAACCATCTTGGTGATGGATGCTGGAAACGAGAGGAGGGGACGTTCATCTGGCAGGATAAGGTATGCCGCCATGTTCCGTTCGCTCTCGTGCAGCTGTCAGGCTCTTGGTCCATGACCGAGTGACTGACTTTTCACAGGGGGTGACACTAAAATGACTGTCAGTCAATTTGGTGTCACCCACTCTGACGGTGTCACCCGGTGCGGGCTTCACCCCCCACGTCCCCCTTGTGACACCACTGTTGCCTGCTCTCTCTTCCTATCAGCATGCTCCTTGCATTGCAACGCATGGCTTGTCTAAGCTCTGCTGTACAAGGACTGTAAAAGCCTGGTACCAAATGAAATTTAGGAACTTACACTGCTTGTATTAAAAAAATAATTTTAAACATATGTTAATATTTACAGAGCTGCCTTTATATCCACCTGGGGATGCCTTATGCCGCACCATGGATCTAGCATGATGGTGGTGCCTTTATATCTGAGTTTCCACTTTCCAAGGACTGGCAACTCAGTAATTGGCTAAGGATATGCTTCATATAGTTCTATGCTCTGTATACTAAACACATCCAAGAGGGCGAGACCTTGCGCCCTTCACACAGATTTTGCACTTCCTTTGTTTATTTCTAATGAAATTGCAAAACAGGAGGTTCCAGTACCAGCATTTGTGTATCCAGTATCCTTCATTGAACTCACTCCCCTTCTTCCCATATGACAGTGCTGATGATTTGTGATTGGTCGATTAGAAACCGAACGCTGTTATATAGGGACAGGAAGAGAGTCCTCGGCCCTGGGCAAGCTCCAGGTTTGGCTTGGAGCTTACACAGGCCTCCCTCTCTTTTTGCTCCTGATTTTTTTTTAAGCCTGTGGAGTGTGCTACGAAACACCCAAATAGTGAACAAAAAAGGTGCATGTGAAACACACACAAAAAAGTGCACAGAAGGGGTGCTATCTAAAGGCTCCCTTCCCTGAGCCCTCGGGGCACAAGGCTCCTGACAGGGGAAGGGCACTCGTGTCCACCTGGCCGAAACAAGGCGTACACATTTCTCATGGTCGACCGTAGCCGACCACCGAGTACTAGGCAGACCCCCCGATTCATGGAAGGAATACCCACGCCCTCCATCCTGTGGAGTGAAAACAAACAAGTGAAGGTGCACAGACAGTGAGAAGAAATAATTTAGTGCCAGTGTACAAGACAAAGGCTAGGCCTTGCGGCCCGGTAATAAACATTTGCCCTGGATTTAGCCAAAAGGCCTAGCCCAAGAGGTGATGTGCAGCAAAAGCAATAGGTGTCATGCAAAGTGCCTATCGCTCAGTGGGGTCCCAAACGCACAGTGCTACTCGAGTACCCCTGGGTCACCACTCCAGGGGGCGTTAACACCACATGCTTTGTGCCTTCCCAGCCTATGGCCAGACAAAGTAGACACGTCCGAATCAGGAGAAACTGGGCCCTGCTAGATCCCAGCACCTGAGGAGTACTCCCGCCCCCCACTCTATACATGAGTGGACACATATTCTGTTTCCTCCTCATAGCCAGGACCTTTTAGGAACCCCCATCACCAGGCAGGGTACTCAGATTCCAGCCATACAAGCCATGAGGCCAGTACAGTCCTTTCCCCTCCTGCAACTGATAAGAACAGATACTACCCTTGATCTTAGCCAAAAGGCCGAGAAGCTCCCAATAGCCTAATGGAATGGAAGAGGAGCAAGAGGATGAAAAAGTAATTGAGTCTGTTCCCCGGCCCTGCACGGAGACAAGGCACAGGTTCACTTATAGCTACAATAAAGTTAGGTGATAAGATAAGTTGGGTTTTGCTATGACAACAATTTTCTGTTGTATATTCCAATACTAGTCAAACCTGTATACATGTACCCATGCACGTTCACTGAGCTGTGAACCCCCATGCGTCACTGCACCAAATCAGTCAAGCAAAACAAATGACAAACGCACTCAACAATTTGTGTGTTCCTGTGCCTTTAAGAAGTTTGGGCTTCCTCCTGACAAACCTGCACCCAATTTGAAATCTTCTGCCCCCATGTGCTCCAAGATGGAGACTCTCATAGTTTAGAGTTAGGACCGCACTATAAGAGGTTCCTTGGCGCGGCTGTGCGGCTTTCACATTTTCTGCAGAAGACGTGTATCCAAACCTCTGTCATTGTCCTTAGTGGTGGGACAAGTTGTTTTACATGCTGGTTTGTGAGTGTGCCATGATGCCTTTCTACTGTTCTACTGTTCAAAGCCCATTTCGTGTGCACCTTACTGTAAAACTGGTAACAAATTGTTGAGTGCGTTTGTCATTTGTTTTGCTAGTCCAAATAAATGGACATTTTTTTGTATTTCATTTACGGAGTGCTGGTGATTTCTATTGTTTATTGACTGTTCTCCTTGCACAACATGTAGGTTTTACAGGCTTATAGTCTATAGATAGATGCGCTTCAGTGGCTATTATGTTAGCTAGATGGTCAATTACTCCTAAACAGCATTAACATCGGGTTAAGCTTCCTACACATCATTACTTAGCTGAGGTTTGTCTATTGATTTACAATATGATAATAAAGATTCCCATTAGCACAACAATTGTAAATGCCTTTCAGGTGCAAAAGGACTGAATGTTCAAAGAGGAAGTAAGAGGACATGAATAGGGAAAGTCCTCGATGCTTATGAAAGATATGAGAACATTCCCTTGCCTACACATCTGCTAAAAACACAGGAAACCTGACAAAATGTTCTTCCTGAGAAAAGCTCTGTAATCTAAAAAATAACAACAGTTGGGTTTCTGTGGTGTTGAGGGAATGGGAAAGAAAATAACAGTTGCTTAATTTAATGGTTGTTTGTGATTTCTCTTTATACAGACCAAAAACTGTTACAGTTTGCTGTTTTGAAGACAACGGGACTGCTTAAAATGGCCAGGTAATGACGGGCTGATAATGGGCTTTAAACTCCAACTGAACCTCTAATTTTGCATTGCTGTCATAGCAAGGAACGACAGGTTCTCTTGTTAGGACGTTCCAACCCCCACCAACTGATACTTTCCTTCACTGTCCTTTCTCCATTGATCTGTCTGAGCCTTCAAAAATTCATGGTACTTGCTAGTAAAGGGTTGCATTTGACCTTCAACCCATCCTCCCATAATGCAGTGTTTGGGCTTAGGAGGCCACATCACTAGGCACAAATACTGTCACATGGAGGAGGAAAATCATTAACCCCCTATAAGCTTTGACACAGAGCTTACACAGGAGCATGGGGAACGTGAGTATCAGATGGAAGGGGGTCTGCCCTATCAAGATTCTCTTGAACAGCTTTTTGGATGGAGTATGATGATAATAATACCGATAGATTGTTTTTATATTCCAGCCTTTCTAAAACGCGTGAGGACATGGACACAGACATGGAAGCCATTACATTTGAAAACCGTGAGGCGGAAATAGGGGAGATAGGAGCCAGTGGTGATGTGGGAGACAAGGCCATGCCATCTACGGACTCAGATGTAGGTGAACCTGATGAAGGAGGAAAGAGCCAGAACGGTGTTGGAGAGCCACACATAGATGACCTCACTGAAGAGATTGGGTCACCTGATCAAGAACATGCATATGTTGCAGCTGAGGAGCCTGTTGTTGGGGTTGCTGCTGAAAAGGATGACGAGGATGGTGTCTTCGTGGGAAAACCACTGGAGGACAGCAGAAATGACATGGATTGCATCACGTGCATAGGCCATACCGAAGTTGAGGAGGAAAATGCATTAGCAAATGATAGTGGTATCTTGAAGGCCAATGAAGGCAATACCCAGGGAGAAAATGATCCTGTTACAACAAAATCCAAAGACTCTAACACCTGCATAGACCATGGGGAAATAAAGATTTCGGAGCAGAGAAGGAAGGCTCCATCTAAGCCACCTTTAAGGGGTGAGTTAATGATCCAGCATGCTGACAATAAATAAATAGGGTGTTTTATGCAAGACATATGCTTTGACAGTGGAACTTCTGTGAGAAAGCTCTTTGTCCATTCAGGGCATAGCAACACATTAATTGAATGCATGCCCTTCCCTCGCCCACTGCTCTGTTCTAATGAGCAAGCAAAATTATATACTCAGGACTTCTAGTTATGGGGGACCATGTAACTCTCTCTCCTGGCTCCCATGATCGGGCCGGAACACTCTGGAGCTGGTGTCAACTAGCCCTGAAAGTCATAATATACATAGATGGGAATTTATCAAAACTGGAGCAGACAAAATCTAGTGCAGCTGTGCACGGCAACCAATCAGCTTCTCTCTTTCTTTTTCAAATCCAAACTAAACAAACCGAATAAAGATGCTGATTGGTTGCCCTGGGCAACTGCTCCAGATTTTATTGACCTTAATGGTTTCTTGCACCGGGGCCCTGAGGTTTAGTTACGCCTCTGATAGATTAGATAGATGTTTTCTTAAATCGAGACTGAAGCGGGCATGTGACTTTTCAGGCCAATCAGATGTGTTTTCCGGTTTAATGAATCCGAATGGGTCCGAACGCGAATTTTCATTACGGCAACATGGGAGCCATATAAATTATATACATATAATACAAAAGCTGAGGCTCCCAGACCCGAATGGTATTCAGGATCCGAATTTCCCAATTGCATTCGGGAGCTCCCAAATGCCTTTCGGGTCTGGGAGCCATATACATATATTACTAAAGCTGAGGCTCCCAGACCCGAAACTAATGAAATTCAGATTTCATTTGAAGCCCAAACTGAACCGAATATTTCCGCAGCTTACATATCTATATACAGTGGCGTAACAATCGCCATAGCGACCCAGGCGGCCGCTATGTGGCCTGGGGCACAGGGGGGCCCGGCCAGATGCTGTGCGGGCCACCTGGTTCACTATGGCATCTTATGCTGGCGGCTGTCACTGGCGGATGTGAAGAGGAACACGCCGCTGTCCAGATCACTGACAGTTAATCTGTGCAGCAGCGCGTTCCACTCCACAGCCGCTGCTGAGTCAATGAGAGCCATCAACGGCGGTGGAGGAGGTGGGGCCCGTGGTCGGCAGCAGGGGAGCAGGTGGGGCCCGTGGTCGGCAGCAGGGGAGGAGGTGGGGCCCCGGTGACGGAGGAGGTGGGCCCGGCGATTAGGGTTGCCACCTTTACAGGATTCACCCGGACAGTTCGGGTTTTGAATGCTGTTTCCGGGTTTCATGGCAGCAGAAACCCGGACAGAAGATGTTAGGCAGACAGAGGAAACCAAAATTAAGATAGGGGCTACTAGAGTGTTCGGGTTTCGCTTGAAGAAAAGGTGGCAACCCTACCGGCAATGGAGGGGGAGGCGGGGCCCATCAGCGACCGTGGAGGAAGAGGATGGCGGACAGGTAAGGAGTGGGACCAGCCCATCTGAGCGTGATGTGACCCTGCAGAGCCCGCCATAGAGAGTCTATGGTGGGCTCAGCAGGGTCACCCTCAGGTGGGCTATGTGGGATCTCAAGTTGGCACTGCAAGGGGTATAACTAGAAATCGCAGTGCCCCATACAAAATTTTTCTACGGGGCCCTGTGATTTCTATTAACGCCCCTGTCTATGCAGTATATAAGTTATGCCTTCCTCTACGTATTAGGACGTTAGAGGAAATTTCTTCAACAAAGTCCTACAAAGCTGTAACAACCTGAAGGGTTCTTATCCTTCCCCACTCTATCCAAAGCTAAAAAGAAGTTCTGACTGGGTATAAACTCTAAACTACAATTATTATAAAATCTAAACAAGTTTATTCGTTGCTGTTAATTGACACGATGTGTTGATTTATAATTTAACAGAGGAGAAGTCCAACCAAAGCGTGCAGCAGGGGGAGCAAGTATTCAACACACCTAAGGGCTTGTTCACACCAAATCCAGACCAGATCTGCACGAGTAACCGTGACGGAGGTGGTATAGAGATCAATCCTCGTGCTTGGACGTCGCCGTTTGGTAGGTGATGCTTTATATAGGACGGGGGTTGGTCTCCCCATTGCATATAATTGATTTACAATTTGTTTGTAATCTAATGTATCCAATTGTATTGTAATAACCTATTATCTTTTTTTAATAGTTGGCACAAAAATAGGTTTTCTACTCCTGATATCAACGTGGACGTTATTAAAGCCAGCAGGGGGTATGTAAATGGGCTGAGCTCACAAAAAAAAAAATAAATGAATGACATTAACCTGGGACTTGACTATTGGGGGTACAAAATGGCGATTGGTGCCCAGTGGTAATGGCATTAGGGTGGCAGAAATTGCTTTTCTCTTATTCATTAGCTGGGTGGAACTTTACATTTAGAAAAAATAGCAACCTGCGTTCACCTCACCTTCCATGAATGCCCCATGGTTGGGTTGGTGTTGATTGAGATGTTCTTTTAGATTGCTGGATTATGAGATTGATGGAGATGAAGCCGAATACTCAATGCACAGGGTGCCGGGTGCCACCTGCTGGTGGCTTTGTTTTTTATTTTCTTTAGCACTGCAGCTTTCATTTACAATGGCAGAAGAATGCGTTTATGATACAGAAGAACCGCATAGGTTATGGTGGGAAGGGGCTAAAGCAATCAAAAGCCCTTCAACTGAATCAGCATATAGCCCCATAAAGCCTTTTTAGATCAGAAGGCATTTACATGGCTCATTCCATCACAAAACCCAGAAATTTCAGGAAAGCAGGCGGAGCTATGCAAATCATTTATTTATGCCCAATATGCCTGATGCTCATCCAGAATACTATAGGGAAAATATATCCTAATATTATAGAGCCAGTTACACTTTCAACTGTCATGTTCCAGTGCAGCTACAAATGGGGATTGGGAGCTATGGCGTAATACAGACAGTCTCTATTTGAGGTTCTTTAATCAACAGGGCCAGGACTGTTAAAAATAATAACAAACATAATGATATGCGCAGCTCTCGGTTAAACTTTCATTTTTTAAAAATAAATGTGCCCCAGGTGCCAAAAAAAATAAAGAATCTTTAATCCATTGATGTTCCCTGCAGTACCTCATCTTGAGGCATGAATGACATCCAGCAGCTGTGAATGCAGAGTGCCATGCAGTGGTGTATCCAGGGTATGGCACATGCCCTTGGAAGAGGGTTGCCACTTCGTGGGTAAGCGATAGATTGCTCTCCCCACCTCCCGCCCAGCTCTTAGCAACCTGGGACGCTCTGGCTGGCGTCCCGTGCCCAGCTCCTGGCAACCAGTGATGTTAATGGATGCCATGAGCTGGGCAGGATGCCGGAAAGCGCATCCCAGGTTGCTGAAAGCTGGGCGGGGAGAAGTGTGAGGGCCATACACATCTCCCTACTAAGCTCTTAACAACCAGAGCGGGCGGAGAGATGTGCATGCAGACAGGACACCAGCCAGAGCAACCGAGGTTGCCAAGAGCTGGGTAGAGAGATGATCGCCCTTACACATCTGTCCAACCAGCTCTTAGAAACCTGGGATGCTCTGGCCAATGTCCCGCCCAGCTAGGGTTGCCACCCGTCCGGTTTTCAACCGGACAGTCCAGTTTTGGTGTGTTGTGTACGGGTGCCCCGCCAGTGGGCACCCGGACACATCACACTCCGTGGCCGTGCCGACACTGGCACTTTAAATTTTCTGGCAGGTGCGGCTGCCGAGGTCCTTGTCAAGCCCGATCTGAGCAGCCGCACCGCCGGAACTTCCTCTTCCTCCCTTCTTCTTATCCCCCTTAGAAAGCGGCATGTCTCATTACTCCCTCCCCTAGCTGCCTCTCCTCACTCTCTCTCTTTTCTCCCCAAAAATTTTTTAGTGGCGCTAGAGTGTTCGGGTTTCACTTGAAGAAAAAGGTGGCAACCCTACGCCCAGCTCCTGGCAACTAGTAACGTCAACGGTTGCCAGGAGCTTGGTGAGACACCAGGGGCGCTGTAGATACACCTTTGGCGTCACCGCCCTGGCTCCTAAGGTGGGGAACACCATGGCACCCCTACATCAACTGTGTAATGGTACAGAGAGTGTATTTCTTTTTTTCACTACCAGATGTCTTCTGCCCAGCCTCATTGAACCTAGAGGGCATACTATAAGTCACGGGTATTCCGGCTCCATCCCGTTGGGGCATCACAGCGGCACACTGTAGCGTATTTAAGCAGAGAGCAGCACTGATGATAACGCAACATCGTCGTTCTCTGCATCAGTAAGGACCACCCAGCTAAAGATGATAGACCCAAGTGTTGTCATGTGACTGGCTTAATGACTTCTAGAAAGAATACAACCAGTGGGA
>NW_017307438.1:456597-494705 GCF_000935625.1 Nanorana parkeri | reverse complement strand
AAGAGCCTGAAGTTCGGCATTTTGTTTTTTTTGTTTTGTTTTGCAGGCGCAGCGATTCCCCCTTCCTCGGTCTTGTACCAGTGTTGCTCGTTTCAGACATCGGACCCAAAGATATCTTTTCAAGGCTTGAACTTTACCATACAACGGGGTGGGGAGGACATCTGTACCCACAAGCCATATACAGATTGCTGGGACTGCACAACAAGACTGGTTTGTTTCGTGTTAAGTCAGAAGGTTGTGAAACTCTGCAACAAAGCAAATAACGAAGAGGCCTTCACTTTAGTACATGGACTGAACAGGGCCACCATCCATTCTTCCAATCCAGGTATTTTTAAGTCATATTAAAGTCAAAAGGATTTTAAGCCATTTCCAATGCTGATGAAATCACTATACAATGGATCAGCTGCTCCCCTGGGCACTGGCCCTGACATCTTGTTTTAGGGTGACTCCTAAGGAGCAACCCTTGTGTGCACGTGCACTAGTAAGCTGTGTGTGTCTCCACAAACACACAGGCACAGCAAGGCAAGACACTCCCCCCCCCCTCTTCATGATAGTAGATGAACAGCTGCTGGTGGCTGCTCTCCCTCTTGCCTGATCTTGTACTGGACATGAAGTTCGGGGAAGCTAAAGTGAGAGAGCTGGAGAGGTTTGGAAACATGATGACTGTAAGTGCTTGGGCAAAAATGTAAAGATATACTTTGCTGAGCATTGTATATTGGTTTGATCTGAATTCATCATTGAAAAAAGTTTAATACTACTTTAGCACTGCGTAATTACAACTCATGAGTTACAGGTAAAAGCAAACATGTACAGGTGTTGGGTCCGTTTGGTTTTAGCTTTTATTTTGAAGGGCATACGGTGTTATTCTGTTTTATAATTTTTTACAACGTATATTCAATATTTGTTTTCAAAAGAAAACATTTAAGACACGACGAAGGATTCCCAAAGTACTATGGCTTAGCTAAAGAGACATCACTGCAACTGAAGCTTGCTTTGAGGCTCCCTTTGTCTTATTGAGCGGTCTGATCAGGGATTGGGGTATAGTTGTGATGGGTTCTCTAAACAGGAATCTTTCTGTATAGCTGAAAGCTGAAGGAGATGAAAATGTGAAAAGAGGAAAAGGGCGCCCTCTGTTGGCTGGATAAAGGCAGTGGAATATTAATAAATATGATATGTCATAGTTATGGGACTGAAACATTGAAGCTGCCTGTAATGGGAACTACAGGAGCCAGTGGTGAAAGTGAGAATGTTATAACACCTATGTACATAACAACGAGGGATGCACCGATACCAATACTAGTATTGGTATCGGTGCCGATACCGAGTATTTGGGCGAGTACTCATACTCACTTCAATACCTTTCCCGAAACTGGAACTTCCGGTCAGAGGGACATCTCCTCTGACCGGAAGTGCCGCGGGGGGAACATGAAGCTGGGAAGGCGGCTCCATGCTGATTGGCTGGGATGCCAGCTTCCCGGCCAATCAGCATTGAGCCGTCCAAACAGATCTCCCTCATTCCTACCTCATTCCCCTCACATAGATCCTCAGCAGCAGTCATTACCGTACCACAGATGCCCCACGGCCAGCTGGGAAGACACCGCTTTCCAAGCTCTCCCGGGTCTGCCCATGTCTCCTGTGTGAACAGCGCCCGCACCGCCTGCTTGATGCTGTTCGAGGATTTCTGAATGAGAGCGCTGGGCATGCGCAGTAGCAGGCTGAGGGCCGATCACGCGGGCGCTGTACACACGTGGGCAGATCCGGGCACGTGGGCAGATCTGGGAGAGCTTGGAGAGCGGTGTCTGCCCAGCTGGCCGAGGGACAGGTACGGTACTGACTGCTGCTGAGGATCGATGTGAGGGGAATGAGGTGCCTGCAGGGTGGAGGTTGTGTCACCATATTGTCAGATCTATTTGACCGGCCTCGATGCCAATTTGCTGGGAAGCCGGCTTCCTGGCCAATTGGCATCAAGCTAGCCAAAATTGCCATCTCAATGCTACCGGAAGTACCGGTATTGGTACTCCATATCGGCGAGTACCGAAATATAAATATCGGTACTCGTATTAGACATGTGCACCGGCAAAACATTTGTGTCGTTTTCATTCGGATTTTGCATTATTTCGTTTTTTGGGATCCGGTCCGAAAGTCAATTAGTTTCGGGATTCGGACGAAATTCGTTAGCGGTAGTCTGTACGAAATTTCGTTTGTTTGACAAAATTTCGCTGCAGCAAAGTGACATTAGATAATTTTTTTTTTTTTTAACATTCTGCAGAAGAGGGGAAAAAAAGTGTGAGGTTCCCCTAAAAGAGTGGGATCCCCCTAACATTCCTACCAGACCCTTGATCCGAGCACAGGCCCAGCAGGGCAGGGAAGGAGGGGGGGATCAAGCAAATCACTCCCCCTCCTGCACTTTACCAGGCCATATGCCCTCTGCATTGGGAGGGTGTCCCCATGCCGATGGAGGCAAGGGCCTCTTCCCCGTAACCCTGACCCGGTGGTTGTGGGGGTCTGCTGGCAAGGGGGCTTATTTGCATCGGGGTACCCCTTTAATTAAGGGGGCACCCAGATGCCGCCCCCCCCCTCGTGAATGAGAAAGGGGTACTTGTAGCCCTACTCATTCACTAAGGGGGTATAATTCAAAGTAAATAAACACATCACACTTTTAGAAAAAATCCTGTCACATGACTAACTCGTAACCGAAAAACCGGTATCGGTGCATCCCTACAATATAATATTCTAACAAAAGATTGCTTCAGTTTATATCTTTCAGAAATTTTATTAAAGTAGAGTATCTGTAAAGCCAAAATCTTTTTTTCTTTTTTGTATAGTTTAGGGAATGGGTAGGTAAATTGTCCCATTGGGGGGGGGGGGAGGGGAAATTCCCTTTACTTCCTGCCCTGTGGATACAACAGGCAATTAGAGGAATTCCTTTTAAATTTCAGGTTGTCCCCTCTTAGATAACAGTCACCGGAAGAGGTATCCCCATTGAAGGGTCTTTGTTGATTCCTGTTGTGGAGAGTTAAATTGTTGGATTCTTCCCTCACTTTCCGTAACAATCATCCATGACAAAGGATTCCCAAAGCACGATGACTTAGCTAAAGTGACAGCACTGCAATTGAAGCCTAGCTTTGAAGCTCCCTTAGATAAAGAGAGACACAGGAAGTAATTAAAAAAACCTAATGAGGGCAACAAACACTCAAAAACATTATTAGCATTTGTTCACAAACAGAAACATAGAACAGCCTGGGTGTTATGGGGGCTCAAAGACCTCCCCCCTTCATCATGGTTTCAATGTAATAGGTAATACGAAGGACTTCAAACTGGAAAAAAATAAACAAGAGTTAATTATCTGTCATATAGGGTATCAACCATCAATGAATCTGCAATCGTTTCCCCACTTTGGAGGGATTTCCTGTCACTTCCTGTTGAGGCTATTGGACAGGATGTGAAGGGAAATGTCCCTAATGGGACACAGATGGCTGAAAAAAAGCTGACAGGGAAAACAACCCTCCCTTACTCTGCCCTCAACTAACTAAAAAAAAGTTTTGGCTTTAGTTCTACTCGCAGTATTTTTGCTTGTTGTAAATAACTGTATATTCTTATCGCAGATGTAATGTCTCCGGAAGCGATGGCATCTCTCAGGATCCAGTATGCTCAGACTTCCCCGACAACTTCGGCAAGCCCGGACCCTACCAGCAACTATAATTTACCGATGCAAACATTGGAAACGAGGAGTCGCTTTGGGATTGCTGCTGTTGCTGCAGTACTAGCCATCACAATCTTGCTGTTCCTTTGTTTCCGTTTTTGCCGTTGTAGGAGGTATGTATGTTACAAATATCCCTTTCATATTGCTAGAGTTTATCATTAAAGGAGAACTATGAGGGGGGGTGCTTTTCACTCACCTCATAGTTCTAGCCGACCTGTGACAATGAGACTGTCACAGGTCGGCTCAGTAGATTGGGAGGTGAGCGAACACATACCGGCGTTCGCTCGCCTCTCGATCCTGTCACCGCTCTCTGCCGTAACAGGGGGAGGGACTGGATTCCCCCCTCCCCGCTCCGATCTGCCAGCGCTGACTGGCGGAACGGACGGGGGAGGGGGCGGGTACAGCTGGCTCTGCCTCTAGATAGGCAGAGCCAGCTGTCAGTCACGCAGCTGGGCGGATCCCGTCAGCTAAGTCGTGATCCGCTCCGGCTGCGGCGTCTCAGTATACCGCGAGCTGTAGCTCGCGGTATACTGAGCTTAGGGTAACGGGAGGACGCTAGTTTGTGTCCTCCCGTTACCCTAAGGAGAACTATGGGGAAAAACACTGACCCCATAGTTCTCCTTTAAGTAATGAAATATACAGCAGAATATACTGTACAGGCTTTAGCTATACCCATGCAGAAAGAAGCAACTGGTTCAATTTAATGCTGGCCCCACCGGCGGCATGTGCTCACCTTGTCCTAATTCCCCTGTTGCTGTGTTCATGAGCAGAAATGATGTTGGCTGTAGCTACCATGGGGCGAGTGAGGCACTCGTCTCAGGCGCAGCTGAGAGGGGGTGCAGCCAAGGCCGGTCTGGCTGCACACCCTTGTCCCTGTTGCCAGTGCGAGCACAGGGCGCCATTGGCATCAGGGGCGCCAAGCGGCCAACACAGCCGCGGCTTGGCGGGGGGAACAGGAGCAGCACAGGCTGCAACTTTTCCTCGGATCCCCGCTGCTCTCCGCCACCTGTATGGGCAGAGAACTCTGTGTCCTCAATCTTTTTTTTCTATTTCAAAAGGGAAATGTTAGGGGTTTAGACCCCTAATATTTCCCCAAAGCCCTCCAACAGTAAAAAAAAAATATCATAAAAAATGAATAAAAAAACACCCCCCAAAAAACACCCCCACACACACATTATTAGACATGTGCAAAGACTACGAATTTGTTTCGGATGAAAGGAACGGAAAATAAAAAAGTTTTCATTAGTTTCGTCCAAGAAACAAATTTTTATGCTATTTTGGATTTGGCCAGCAGAGCATTCTGCGCACCGCCATCCTGGAGGCGGGGCTCATGATGTCACATACCGCACACGTCTGTTGGGGGGCACAATTTTCTATTCTTGCCTCAGGCACAAAAGGAGCTAGCTATGGCTCTGCTCATGACTCATGGTTGGTCAAAGCATCTGGCCACTCATAGTGGAAGTAGAAAGAGTGAGTCACATGTTCTTCAATTCTGGAAGTATCAGGCCCAGGGTGATATGAACCACAGAGGAGGCGAGTATTTTCCAGAGAGGGTGGATGGGCATTTAAATGAACCTGCATGAGGACCCCCAAATCCCACAGTGTTTTTCAATTTTGGAAGCCATACTTCCTTTACCCCTTCTTTATTCTCGTGACTCATGGTTGGTCAAAGCATCTGGCCACTCATAGTGGAAGTAGGAAGAGTGAGTCACATGTTCTTCAGTTCTGGAAGTATCAGGCTTCAGGATGCCAGGAACCACAGATGAGGTGAATATATTATAGAGAGGGTGGATGGGCATTTAAATGAACCTGCATGGGGACCCCCAAATCCCAGAGTGCTCTTCAATTTTGGAGGCCATGCTTTCATTACTCCTTTATTCTCATGACTCGCTGTTGGTCAAAGAGTCTGGCTACTCATCGTGGAAACAGGAAGAGTGAGTCACATGTTCTTCAACTGGAAGTACTGGGTTCCCGGGTGCCAGATGGATGGCAACCAAAGGTAAGGCAAGTATGTTTCAGAGAGGGCAGACGGGCATTTAAATGGACCTCCAACCTTTCCTTGCATAGGCACCCCCAACCCCAGGGTGCTCTTCAATTCTGGGAGCCATGCTTTCTTTACTCCTTCCCTATTCTCATTACTCACTGTTGGTCAAAGTGATGGACCATTTCCAGGAAACAATAGGAGACGTGTCCATGCAAAACCTCAGGAAGTTGTGATTGAATATAGAGCACCCAAGATTCAAGATCCTCCCCCTCTCTGAGCCCTACATGATAGATGAATACAAGTTTACTTTAAAAATGAAAACCACTTTAATAGAAGAGATGGCAGCAGTGGCGTAACAACCTATGCTTGGACTTGTAGTTCCTTAGCTGATATATATGTGTGGGGGTGGGGGGTACAGTTCCAGAGGATGTTTATATAATATGGGGGGGCGAAAAAAAATGTTCTGCCCCGGGCACCCATAACTCTGGTTACGCCACTGGATGGCAGAGCTGCTATGTGACGAGATCCAAGATCCCATTAATGTAAAGGGAGACGTTATATTAATCTACATTCTGTACAATGTGCTTCTTCTGAGAACTTACATCTCTATATCTTACAGATGTCGGGGTGACCAGAGTGCCTTGGATCACACAAATGAGGACAGGACTGCTGAGAAGGAAAATGATATCAATGGACAGGAAGAAGAAACGGCTTCAGAAAAAGAATCCTTGTGCTAATAGGCAGCGCCAATGGCAATAATGATGTGCAAAGTGCAGTAAAAAATACAAATGTAACTTTACTTGAATCATTTTAGGGAGAGGGGACTTGAACTTGTTTGCAAATCCCATAATTCAAATATAGGCAACCTCAGCACTACAGCTGCAGCTCCCATCGTGCTTCTAAAAGACATGCCTGTGGCTGTCAAAGTCTTGTAATGCCTCATGGGACTTGTAGTTGGAGTGGAGTGCCGAGGTTGCCGTAATTGATAAATCAAAAGGCCAAAAGTGATATTGAAGCCCCAGTTCTAGTCAAAGTTGGATCCCAGTGGGCTGACTTCTTCTAAATCTTGGAGAACAGCAAGATCAACCTGACAATTCCTGACTCTGTTGATGTCCACCTTCCTGATTTCTGGCTCCTCCTGTTATATTCTACATAATGTAAAATAAATGAAACTAATCCAGCAGGGATGGTGGGAGCTCCTCATAATGGGCACAGCAGGTTTACAGACCCAGGAACTCAGCACAAGGATGGTGGGGCCCCTCATAATGGGCACAGCGGGTGTACAGACCCAGGAACTCAGCACAGGGATTGTGGGAGCTCCTCATAATGGGCACAGCAGGTGTACAGACCCGGGAACTCAGCACATAGTTCTCAGGTCCCAGGAAATAGAGGAGGCTGTCAGCAATTTTAGAAATGTCAAAGGATTAAAATATCCAAATTGGATGAACAGACCCTTTAATGTGTTCTGTCTTCCCAGCATCCCATGGTCCCATTCTGCAAGATATTATAGGACAGTTTAGAGACATACTTGGCGTCTGGAAAGGAAAACAAGGAGGGAAGCGCCACGACCAGGGAGAGAAATTGATGTGGACCAATTGATGTAGCCTGGTTAGTTGTTGGGGTTGTCTGACTTGCTTGACGGTGAAGTGGAGGCGAAAGGGTCTGGTCCTTCCCGGTTTGAGTGGTGGGAGGTCACCGGGAACACAAGCGGAGAACGATAAAGAGGTGAGAAGTGGCACACAATGAATTCAAGGTGTGGAGTGTAGAGACTCGCCGTTTGGTAAGGGTAGAAGCGATGTCATCGGCGAAGATCCTGGGGTCCTGTGTGGTTGGATGAGGCTTTGGAAGGCTGATTGGTCTATGAGGAGGAGGTGTCCATCGGGGGCCGTAATGTAGTGATGGCTCAGGAGAACAACCGTCGCCCTGTGCTTGAGTGCGTGTGCCAAGGGCTGATGGCAACTGGGGAACCTAATCCTCAATAGGAACAGCCATTGATGCTGCCATGGGGAACCTTGGCTGGGGAACGGGATGTGAAAATGACAAACTGATGTGGGACCTCGAGAGGGCAAGGAGGGAGCTGGAGAGTGTCGGTGTGTTTGTTATGAGAGAACACACACCGCCAGGCAGGGAGCAAACCGACTCAGGCAGCGTATGTGTGTCTCTCGACTGACAGGAGACGAAGACACCTGTCGAGAGTGGAGCGGAGGAAGTGGGGGGAGCAGATGTACTGCAAGGCTCCGTGCTGGAGCACGGTGTGACGGGTGGTTGGTGAAGCTGGTCCGATCACCAACATGGTGAGGGCTCTCTGAAGTGAGAGACGAGGGAGGGGTGGAGTGAAAAAACTCCAACATTCACGGGCACGGAACCAGCCCGGCACGGAGCAGTTAGTTGATGAAGGCTGGCAGGCGAGGCTGCTTACCCGGCTTGATAAAGGAGTGTGTACCCTCGCCTGCCAGCCTTCATCAACTAACAGCTCTGTGCCATGTTGGTTCCGTGCCACTGAGCAGTGGTGTTTGCTCCCTGCCTGGCGGTGTGTGTTCTCTCATAACAAACACACCGACACTCTCCAGCTCCCTCCTTGCCCTCTCGAGGTCCCACATCAGTTTGTCATTTTCACATCCCGTTCCCCAGCCAAGGTTCCCCATGGCAGCACCAATGGCTGTTCCTATTGAGGATTAGGTTCCCCAGTTACCATCAGCCCTTGGCACACGCACTCAAGCACAGGACGACGGTTGTTCTCCTGAGCCATCACTACATCACGGCCCCCGATGGACACCTCCTCCTCATAGACCAATCAGCCTTCCCAAGCCTCATCCAACCACACAGGACACCTGGATCTTCGCCGATGACATCGCTTCTACCCTTACCAAACGGCGAGTCTCTACACTCCACACCTCGAATCCATTGTGTGCCACTGCTCACCTCTTTATCGTTCTCCGCTTGTGTTCTCGGTGACCTCCCACCACTCAAACCGGGAAGGACCAGACCTGTTCGCCTCCACTTCACCGTCGAGCAAGTCGGACCACCCCCAACAACTAACCAGGCTACATCAATTGGTCCACATCGATTTCTCTCCCTGGTCGTGGCGCTTCCCTCCTTGTTTTCCTTTTTGTTTACGATTACACGAGTCGGACACCCCGGTCCCTACTATCAGGAAGCTGCACACCACCTTAAACTTTAGGCCTTTTCCCCATAGTTTAGGGCTATGGGTTAGGGCTTTTCCCCATAGTTCTCCTGAGACGCCGCAGCTGAAACGGATCCCGACAATTATGTCTGGATCCGCCGAGCTGCGTGAGTGACAGCTGGCTCTGCCTATCTAGAGGCAGAGCCAGCTGTTCCCACCCCCTCCCCCGTCCGTTCCGCCAGTCAGCGCTGGCAGATCGGGGCGGGGGGCGGGGAATCCAGCCCCTCCCCTGTCACGGCAGAGAGCTGTGACAGAATCGAGAAGTGAGCGAACACCGGTATGTGTTCTCTCACTTCCCGATCTACTGAGCCGACCTGTGACAGTCTCATTGTCACAGGTCGGCTAGAACTATGAGGTGAGTGAAAAGCACCCACCTCATAGTTCTCCTTTAACACCTTGCCCACACAAACAACTGGTGTATGAACACCCTCGTCAGAGCGCAGGATATCTGGACTGCCCCTTCAATGTTTCACTTGGCGCCTGGAGACTGCATTGGATTACAGCACTTTGCATATCATTGTTTAGAGTAATTATGTACTTTGCCATGAAAAAAAAAAAAGTTAGTATCTCAGATTCTCTATTGCCAAAATTTAAAAAAGACACGTCCGATAGAAGAACATGTTTCCTATTTAGCTTCCCGTTGGGCAGTGGTAGGACTTACCAGGTGTCCCATGATAAAGCTGCATGGAAGGTTTTTTTGATGGGGACAACAGTGGACCATGCCTGTGTGCACTGAAATGCACTGCCGTTGACCCTCAGTGGTGGATTATTACTGGTGTCACTGACTGGCAGGAGGGGGATTGCAATTTGGCATTTTTACCACGGGCACGTTTCCTGCCACTAGTTGTCACCCTACAACAGGAAGTACCTGAAATAGGACCGTCATGGCCAGGGCCGGATTTCTGACAAGGCCATCGAGGCCCGACCTCGGGGCGGAAGGGAGCAGAGGGGCGGCAGGGGTGTGGGATCTGCCGACTCCTAGAACTCCTGTATTGGAGGTGACCGGTTCAATATAGAGAACCTGTCACCTCCAAATGCTATCACACATGGGACTTGTTAGCTCCTGTGTGATAGCAATAAAGTAAAAAGGTTACTGATTGAAGGGAAGACGTTCTTAGAACATCGGGTTGGGGAGGTTTCACTGCCATGTGTGGAAGCTTTATAAATGTGTGTGTTGTACACTCGGCTCTTATACAGACTGTATCCCATGTATACGATGCCTTGTCTGCATTATTGTTATATACATTTTCAATATAAAACAATATAAACACGATGTTTCCTCTGTGTGAATCATTTGCATTTATTGTATCTGTTAAATAATTGCCTTTAAAATTCACATCAATAGGGCAAGTCGGCATTTACCAAATAACAAATCCTCCCTTGTATTAAAAAAGGGACTACTGTCACCTACTGCTTAGGTCACATGATCTCTGCCTACCAGGTGCATTGTGAGTGCTTCAGAGTGGATGAAATGTTGGCTGTTTCCTGCTGAATCAGCCAAATTTTTAATCTGTGGGTGACCCTGCCACCACCATCTAGTCAATTCTCAGTAGACTTTTGTTCAAGGAGATGGGTGGAAAATTGAGAAGTGACCGCGGCCAATGCAGATCACGAAAACCTCCATTGAGATATAATTCTCATCAGTCACTAAGGATATAAATCTGCTTTGTGTGCACTAAAAATGCCTTTGCCAACCCAGATATTACCTTGTACAAATAGCAGTGCCATCATCACTGTGCTGTACATGCAGAGAGCAGAGCTGTGGGAGGGACCCATCAGTCTTTACCCACTACAGGGGGAGGCGGAGACAAGACCAATCACCCTGCACTACTAGAGATAGCAGCAGTGTGCGGTCTTTATTGTAGAAGGGGGCGGAGACAAGACCAGTCACCCTGCACTACTAGAGATAGCAGCAATGACCGGTCTTTATTACAGGAGGGGGCGGAGACAAGACCAGTCACCCTGTACAAGGAGAGATAGCAGCAGTGATTGGTCTTTATTACAGGAGGGGGCGGAGACAAGACCAATCACCCTGCACAAGGAGAGAGAGCAGCAGTGAGCAGTCTTTATTACAGGAGGGGGCGGAGACAAGACCAGTCACCCTGCACAAGGAGAGAGAGCAGCAGTGAGCAGTCTTTATTACAGGAGGGGGGCGGAGACAAGACCAGTCACCCTACACAAAGGAGAGCAGCAGTGAGTGGTCTTTTTTACAGGAAGTCTCACACTGGATTACTGCGCAGATCTGGAAGAAATACACAAAGCTCACCAAGATTCCAGGAAGAATACACATGACTCTTGTAGGAGGACAATATTTGCTGATCCCGGAGTTCAGCTTTAGACACAGTTTAGGTGGGGGGAGTTATGTGTGGCCTTGAAGTGCTTCCCCTTTTTTTTCCCCCCACCGATTACATCAGATTTCTGTCATTAGACTATAAGCTGCTTTGGTTATTCTTCAGAGTTGATATTTATATCACGTCTACCAGTCTGGTGAGATTCACAGCCATGAGTCATATCCTGACTACACAACTGGC
Organism: Nanorana parkeri; assembly: GCF_000935625.1. Classification (NCBI taxonomy): domain Eukaryota; kingdom Metazoa; phylum Chordata; class Amphibia; order Anura; family Dicroglossidae; genus Nanorana; species Nanorana parkeri. The sequence continues at coordinate 483,303 of NW_017307438.1, read as the reverse complement.
ACAAAAGAAAGTTCAGCTTTACGAGAACTTTTATTTATAATAACGTTGTCATGGGAAAAAAAACAATGACTGACCTCGTACAGAAGATGCTAGCTGCCTGGCAGGTCTAACCCGCAACAAGAATGCAGGATACAGGCAGCACAGTGAAGGTGACTGAGCAGGTGAGGGGTACCATATCAAGGCAACCCTAAAAGGGACAAAAATGTTGCTAATAGTGAACATTTGTACTAAATATGCAACTGTTTTCTCCCTTCATGGTTTCTAGGGATGCACCGATACCGATACTAGTATCGGTATGGGTGCCGATACCGAGTATTTGGGTGAGTACTCGCCCATATGCTCCGATACCTAGCACGAGTACTTCCTGTATCAGGAAGCCGGGCAGCGCATCATTACACGCTGCCCGGTTTTCTGATTGGCCAGGAAACGGCTCCATGCTCTCTCGTCACTTGTGATGAGAGAGCATGGATGCCGACTTCCCGGCCAATCAGGAAGCCGGGTAGCGTGCAATGACGCGCTGCCCAGCTTCTCGATTGGTCAGGAAGCTGGCAAATCCGGAAGCCGGGCGCCGTGTAATGACGCAGCGCCCGGCATTCTGATTGGCCGGGAAGCCGGCGTCATGCTCCCTCGTCATCTCATGCATCATAATATTGAGAAAGTGACCTTAAAGCATTAGTTTGTATTGCTTTAGAAAAAATGTGACCTGTCCCTTTAAGAAAAAGTATCGGTAATTGGTATCTGCGAGTACTTGGTCAAAAGTATCGGTACTCGTACTCGGTCTTAAAAAAGTGGTATCGGTGCATCCCTAATGGTTTCCCTACCGAACTGTGCCCAGCCGGTGTATTTGTGTTCAAATGAAAGTCATTAAGTGGTGGATCACAGTCTCAGCAACAGCCTGCTGCCAGCCAGGATTCCTCAATCTCTCACTGGGCCAGGTCCCTAATGCTGGTAACTTGCATGTTATGTTCCTTCGCATAATAAGAACACCCAAGTTCCCTATTCACTATAGCCCATACAGCAGCCAAAGGCGGCCAAGCGGCTCAGCCTAGCTGAAGGCATATGCTTCGGCTCGAAGGAGCCAAATTGACACCCGAAGCGGGGAGACCGGCCGGCCGAAGGCTGACCGTATGCCCCGCAAATGACAGCTGGGCCAGGGACCTGCTAGAAGACTCTGGCAGGTTCCGGCCATTAGGAAACAGTTGGGCGGAGCTAGCTATCACTGCTAGCTCCACCCAATTGTTTTATTTTATTTTTTTAAAATCTTTATTAATCGTTTCATTTTACCATTTATTCGCATTTTACAACCTTTTTTTTAAAAACTATTTTCATTGATTTTCTATTTTGCTGGGTACCACGGAGGTCGCCCTCATGGCTGATTATAACTGGGCCTATTGTGGTGGTAATAGTCCTTATAATTGCATGCAAGTACTAAGATAAGGTAATAAAATGCACACAGGCCTCACTCATTGGTACCGCCGAGCACAAAACTTTGGGTTCAACCTTTTAGGAATATTAATAAAGACTGGAATTCAATCAGCGAGTTGTATGCCTCTTTCTGCAAGGTGCTCCTCCCCCAGCACACACCCACCAATTGTATATACTACTCAGTACTACTACACCCATCCAAAGTGTTCTACCCCACTCTGTGCAGTCCCGGAGCAGTTGGAGTGAAAGTAAACAGTACAGATAACAGTGCACAAGACACAGGACAGCACTGGATTTCTGGCAGGATCAACTGGGTCCGTCCGAGTACGGACACCCACACCCGAATGGACGTGCAGTTCGGGTGAGCGTATGGCGGCGTCCTCCCATAGAGAAGTACAGTGAGCGGTGTACAATCACACGCAGCACCTGTCCTTCCCGGGAATGGCCCGATACGGCTGTGCACACCGCACGGACCTGTACGGGCCGACACTTAGCTATGCGAATGAGGCCTAAATCTTAAAAATACATTCAAGCACCTTAACTATGAACAACAATGTATCTTATTTGTGTATCACTCGGCTGTAGATCCTCCAATCATCTCTGAATTGGTGCTGACACTGTCCTTCCTTCTGGAGGGGGGCTACTTTTGTTCCCCATGGTCCCTGTGTGTGTTGTAAAGTAGTCACCGCCACAAGCTCACTCCCGGGATGGACTACAATCTTAATACAAATGAGTAAACGAAATCTGAGATTGTAGACCATTCCGGGAGGGAGCTTGGAGAGGTGACTACCTAAGGAGAACTATGGGGAAAACACTGACCCCATAGTTCTCCTTTAAGATAGAAAAAGAGATTGAGGACACAAAGTTCTCAGAGACACACCGAGTCCTCAATCTTTGTTTCTGTATCCCCTGTTATCAATGAACAAGAATCCTCTATACTGAGTGTTCCTGTTCATTCATAACATGAGGACAGAGTATGGTTAGTATAACTACAACTATGAATGGACAGGAAGTGATGTAGGAGGGGATGTAGATCACTTCCCATTCATTCATAATTGAGGATATAGTAAACATACCATGTCCTCAATTATCTACAAACACTCAGCGATCACTGATCACATGATTGCTTGTACCCGCTCTCCTCTCTGACACGCTGTCACAGGAGGCTGAGCGAGCAGTGCGTGAGGAGAGCTCAGCCTCCTGTGACAGCGCTGTCTCCGCCCCCACACACCGCTCTGCCGGACTGTGATAGGAGGCTGAGCGGTGTGGGAGGAGACAACGGCCGCTCACAGCGCTCTCCTCCCGCAGCGCTCGGCCGGCTATCACAGTTTCTCTCCTCCCCGCTGGGACACAGAGCAGAGCCATGCGGGGAGGAAAGAAAGCAGGGATGCGCCGCTATATCGGCAGGAAAATGGCACTTTCCTCATTATGCCAAAAGTGCCATGTTCGGCCGATATGTTTCGGCGGCCGATATATCCCTAATTTTTATGTTTTAACTCCGGAGTTTAGTGTCACTTTAAAGCTGAGCCCCGGGCAAAAATGACACTTGCTATATTTTCTGTTTATCCAACTTGGGAATATATTATGTAAATAGACTTTCAAGTGTCAAGGACGACTGAGACACATAATAATGGTTTATTCATCAGTCTAAAAAGAAGAACTGTTCCCGCACAGCGCCGGGCGGATCGAGTACAGAAGAGGCTGTTTGGACCGGCTTGTTAAGTCGATGTGAATATATAATTATTTTTGTTTGAGGAGAGTTTCCTCTTTGTGTTATAAACAACATTGCTGTTATTTTCACTCTGGAATCCATTGCTGAAGGCCAATAACGGGTTATACCAACTATACATATTACAGCCGGGGTGGCCGTGTCAGCGTTTGCTAACCTTTTTTTCAGTCATGTCACCCTTAAAAAGTATACAAAATCTCCAGGCACCCCAGTGTAAAATGCAAAAATGTGCTGCACGGCACCCCCTGAGGAAGCCAGAAGGCACCCTTGTTGAGAAAAGCTGTGCTGTGCTATCTGGCAGAGCTGTGGAATTCAGGACTGGATGAACACAATTACAAATCCTTAATACAAACCCGGTGTACACATCTCCTCAGTTTGCGGAGCTCTGTTCTCGGAGTTGGTCTGATAGCGGGGTGTAGCAGGAAACCGACCAATCAGAATTCTCCTCGGCTCTGATCTCATTAAACTACAGAGCTACAAAAAATGAAATGTGACTCCTGAGAACTCTTAGGCCCCATTAACACTGAGCGATTTATCACGCGGTAATTCCCGCGATATCGCGGCTATTTACCGCGCGATATCGCTCTCCAATGCATGGCAATGGGGCTCTGTCCGTCACTGTTGCGGGTCGTGCGTCGCTACAGCAGGACCCTTTTTGGAGCGAATTTTGCCGCGATTCTAGGTTGCTCAATGCAAGCATTTGCGCGATATCGCGCAAAATGCAAATCGCGCGACAAACGCATCGCGCAGTGTGAATGGGGCCTTATATGAGTTCCTTGTTTTCTCTTTCCTTCCATTTTCCTTTTATCTAAGCAGGAAGCAACACCGGCAACAATACTCCATCCAGGTAGGTGAACTGCTTATTCTTCTTGCTAAATATCGGAATGTATCGAAATACATATCGGTCGCCGCCACGTTCTGCGCTGGCATATTTGAGTGTATCTCGGTATACACCAAGATGGCGGCGCCCGTATGTAAGTATACCAAGATATACTCAAAGATGGCGGCACGCCTGTGAAGAACCCGCCGGTGGCCAACATGGCCGCCGTGCGTTCTGCAAATGATTTTATGTATGGAGCTGCTCCCTCACTAACCAATCACAGGCTGGGGGTGGGGAGGTGACCAGGCTGTGTTGCAGTAAAGAAAAGCCAGGTCACCAGGCCGGCTGTGTTATCAGGCAGGAACATCTTGAAGACTAAATGGACAAAAAATGCAAATCCTGCGTATGAAGTTCATCTGTGAATTCAGCTGTTTTCCTGGAAATGACGCGCTGCTGCACACGTTCATCAGAGATATTTTTGGCACGTGAAAAGTTGCCCAACAGGCACAAGTTTCTTTGTTGTTTTTTTAACTATTTAAAAGGAAATGGGACTTCCGTAATACTTTCATAATAGTTATTCGCTTTCTCCCTCCTTAACATTTCATATTTCTTACACAAACACCGGCCCAAATGTCTGACACAAGCAGGTCATCTATTGATAAACACACAGGGGGGTCTATTTGCGGGCCATTGTTTACTTCCTCCAGCCCAATAACAGAAGGTCCGTACTTCCATGTGGACTTTGGGCTGGTGGAAGAGACTGCAGGAGCCTGTGCTTGGCACCTGCAGTGCTCTGCGGGCTCAAATGTGACCATTTAATAAATACACATTTTTATTAAAGGTGGGTGCATTGAATAATTTATTTATTTATATTTTGGAAAGGGTGGACTATGCCTTTCGAGAAGAGCGCCGATGGAAGAATAAAAAACCCTTAGTTTGGGGCTACTGCAAGGGTTAAAGGAGAACTATGGGGTTAAGGCTCCCTAGGGTAACGGGAGGACACAAGCTAGCGTCCTCCCGTCACCCTAGGCGCAGTATACCGCGAGCTACTGTATACTGAGACGCCGCAGCTGAAACGGTTCCCGACAATTATGTCTGGATCCGCCCAGCTGCGTGAGTGACAGCTGGCTCTGCCTATCTAGAGGCAGAGCCAGCTGTACCCGCCCCCTCCCCCGTCCGTTCCGCCAGTCAGCGCTGGCGGATCGGAGCGGAGAGGGGGGAATCCAGTCACCCCCCTGTCACAGCTCACCTGCAGGGGTAGATCGAGAAGTGAGTGAGCGCCGGTATGTGTTCGCTCACCTCCCGATCTACTGAGCCGACCTGTGACAGTCTCATTGTCACAGGTCGGCTCAGATTATGAGGCTGCAAAGCACTCACCTCATAATTCTCCTTTAAATGTTTGCTTTGTCAAGGGGGCTCAAATAAAGCAGACGTACTCGCCTGATCCTCGGTCCTGTGGCAGTCAGTGCTCACCTCCCTTACCCTCTGCTTCAGCTGTGGAATGTTCCTTGGCGTCCTCATGTCTAATGCCAGTCATTGGACCGTCCAACCCTAAGCGTTCGTATATGACGAGTGAGGCTCACTCGTCATATACAAACGCTGTAAGGAGAAGAAACTAGGCAAACAATCCAAGAAGTTCGGGGGATATAAGCTTGAAGGGAGCATTCTCATTAGAGCCCGTCACTCAAATGGGCACCTGACAGATCCTCTGACCCCCCCTTCAGTGGGTCTCCCAGGGTACACGAAAACATGCAGGTTGTTATGGTAACGCTAGTCAACAACGATGAGGCAATATGAGGCAATGTGACTCCTTGTACCCGAGTAGGGGTGGTTACGTATCACGCCACCGGCCTTCCTCGCTTGTATGCACACAGGTCTCCCACGTCTGCGGAGGTAAGTGCTGAAATCGGGCGCTCACCGACATTGCCCCGGGGAACGGAGGGCCTTTTCACGGTTAGAATGGCTTCCTCTAGCGTGAAGCTGGGCGTGATAGGAAAGTTTGTTGATCATGACACAGTAAGGTGCCCTGTGTTGTGCTGAATCAGTGGTGGAACCGAGGCGGCCGCTATGGGGCCCGGGGCACAGGGAGGGCCAGCCAGGAACAGGAAAAAAAAAGGGGTCCCCCTAATGCCGTGCGGGCCGCCTGGGTCGCTAAAGCATCGCAGGCTGCAGAAACTGTCACAGGCGGCTGTGAGAAAGAAGGCGCCTCTGTCTAGATCAATGACAGCCTGTGCAAGGACGCCTTCCTTCTCACAGATGCTGCGGAGTCCGTGACAGCGTGGAGTAGGAGGCCGCGGCCTGGTGTTTTTCCACGGGAACCGTGACTTCCGGGGTTTGCGTGTAAAGGGGTGGGTTGGCCGCTCATGCGCAATAAGGCATCAGGGCGTTGATTCCGTGACACTGCACGCAACGCTGCCAGGTGTTCCATCGAAAGTTCCAACTTATCGAGTTCTCCAACTGCCTTACTTCCGGGTTCGTTAGAACTTTAGACCCCATTCACATGTAGCGACATACCTTTGCAGCGGCCGGGATAGCGCGACTTTCGGGGCGACGTTCCAGCGACGGTAGCGCGACCTTCTCCGTCGGGCTCCATAGAAAAAAAGCAAAATCCGCCGAAAAAAGGGTCCGGTAGAAGCGACTTGCGATCGCGACATGGAGCTAAGACAGCTCCACTGACTATCATTAGCCGGCGACTTCTCGCGATATCGCGGCGGAAATCGCGCGATAAGTCGCTACATGTCAACGGGGCCTAAGAGGTTTGGCCAAGAAAGCTCTTCTGCACGAGCGCCAGCCACTGCATTGCCCTATACACATACAGCACAGCAATTAAGTATTAAAATGAACTAGGATCACACTAATCCAGCTCGTTATTCATCTCACGTGCCCCACTCAATATGGCCGCCACTTGAGTGGGGCACCTGAGATTAATAACGTGCTGGATTAGTGTGATCCTACTTCATTTTAATAGTTAATTGCTGAGGTGTATATGTATAGGGCAATCCTGTGGCTGGCGCTCGTGCAGAAGAGCTTTCTTGGCCAAACCTCTTAGTTCTAACTAAACCAGAAGTCAGGCAGTTGGAGAACTCGATAAATTGGAACTTTCGATGGGACACCGGCACGGAGCTTTGCGTGCAGTATGTGAGCTGAGTGCAGGCAGATGATTGACTGCACCTTCAGCCAATCCGCTCGTGCCTAACAACCGGCCAGACGTCGCAGCCTGACCGCGTGGGTTTATACGCGACATTTTTCATCTCGGCACGCTCATCTATGCGAGCTCTCGCAAGCTGATGTACGGGGAGAAAATAACATGACACACTGCTTGCAAAAGCAGCGCGCCCCTGCTCTTCTTTGCGTGCAGTGTGTCACAGCCTTAATTCTCAGACCAACACAGCTTATCAGCATGTGAAGACTGCGTCGTCTGCGCAAGCGCAATTTGGTACCACGTCTGTAAATCTCACAGACCAACAGAGTTTAGCAGCGGGGTTCTATGCAGAACTACCACGCATGCTTCAGTCACTCCTGGCAGCTCACTGCGCTTGTGTGGATGGACGGCAGTCCGATTAAGTCACGGGTCCGATGAAATGATAGAGCACCGGGTCCAGCGGCGACCGGGGAGGAAGCTGACAGCAGGTTGGGACTGATGGGTAAGAGTTGTGCAGGGGTGTGACCAGCCCACCTGAGACCCTGCACAGCCCACCATAGAGAGGCTATTGTGGGCTCTTCAGGGTCACTCTCAGATGGGCTATGAGGGGTCTCACGTGGGCTCTGCAAGGTGTCAGGTGGGCTGTGCAGGGTGTCAGGGCAGGCTGGTGGGCTGTGAAGGGTCTCTAGTATGTGTGGGGTCTACGGTGGGCCCCCCGGGGGCCAAGGTGGACTCTGCAGCAGTGAGCAGGAACGTGTTCTGGAGGTAGGTCCTTTTGAGGGGGGGGGGGACAACTTTTTTTTCTAGTTTCGCCCCTGGTGCTGATCCTCAGGCTACCATAAGTTTTAGGTCACTCGCCATGAATCTGTAGGTTGGATGATGAGCGTTATCTTTCTACAAAAATACTTTTTATGTGTTGAGGTTACAAAGTAAACCGTTTGAAAGCAAAATTATATATATATAAAAAGCATACATCTGAGTTTGTTGTTGCATACTTCATGAATCATGATTATAAAAAGTTATAATGGATATAGTACAATAACCCCTTGGCGCTAATTCCTACTGGCCCTTTAAGACATCCTAAATAGTAGGATGTGGGCTTCATGATCACGTGATCGCTGTGACTGGCATTGATTGGTTCATCCAGGCTGTTAGTTTAGAGCTGCAGAGATTGTGACATTTGTCAAGACCCTGATGAATGGGTGGGGTGTTTGCCTCCTGAAACTTGTTGGCTTTCTCAGCAGTGATCAGGAGCTGGTAGGATGAGCATCTGATCATGTGATCACTGTGACAGTCAACCATCGTGATCACATGATCTGTACTTCTATGTCCTGCTCATGCCAGAATCTTGTCTGCCATGTAGAGGACCAATGAAATGAGAGCGGCAACATCACTGATAGATCAGCTGATGAGGATTGTTTACATTTGTATCTTCTTATTGAAACATTGTATCTGAGTGAGGAATTGTTTACTAACAATGATCTTTTGCCCTCTGGAGGGAACCGAGGATCTTTAGTATATCCCAGCCTGTCTCAACCAGCCTTCTTCCCGGGCCTTTTCTCCTAGACCTTCATCTTGGGCCTTCATCTTGGGGGTTTCTCCTGGGCCTTCATCTTGGGGGTTTCTCCTGGGCCTTCATCTTGGGGGTTTCTCCTGGGCCTTCATCCTAGGGGGTTTCTCCTGGGCCTTCATCTTGGGGGTTTCTCCTGGGCATTCATCTTGGGGTTTTCTCCTGGGCCTTCATCCTGGGCCTTCATCCCGGGGCTTCCTCTCAGGGGTTCCTCCTGGGCTTTCCTCAAGCTCCAAGCAATGAAGAATTGATCTTCCACTTAAAATGACCACCATTGACCTCCTATTTTTTTTTCTTTCTTTCTATACACTGTATCCGAGAGCAAGGAATCATTTTTTACTAACATAGATCGGAGATCTTCTGCTGCCTGGAGGAAACCAGGTATCTTAAGTATAGCCCAGCCTTCCTCAACCAGGCTTTCTCTGGGGCCTTCCTTCCAGGTGCCTTTCTCCTGGGCTTCCTTTTGGGGGTTCCTCCTGGGATTTCCTCAAGGTCTAGACAATGAAGAATGGATCTCCAACTTAAAAAAAAAAATAGTTAACATTTGGAGGTCATTTTAACTGGGAGAATAATTCTTCATTGCTTGCAGTTTGAGGAAACCCCAGGAGGAACCCCTGAGAAGAAGTTCGGAACCCCTCCAAGAGAAAGCCCTGGAGGAAGGCCCGGGAGAAAGTCTAAACTATACTAAGGCTACACTTAGGCGTATCGAATATGCAGGTTTGTCGCGCGTCTCGAGCTGCGCGTTTTTACCGCGATTCGCATTCAAAAACGAGCGACAAACGCGTGTTTCTGAGGGCTACCTGGCTGTATCCCAATGGATACGCGCAGCAAATATGCCCCAAAGAAGCTCCTGTACTTCTTTGGGCGTAGGGAAAACGCCCAGGTGGGAACCATGCCCATAGGCAATCATTGTTTTTCACATGTTGAGCGTTTTACAGAGCGTGGGAACGCGCTGTAAAACGCCCAGGTGTGAACCAGGCCTAAAGAAACTCTGTTTCCTCCAGGCAGCAGATCTCCGATCTATGTTAGTAAACAATGATTCTTTACTCAGATACAATGTTAAATAACCACCAATGTCATCTTTTTTTTTTTTTTAAACATTGTATCTGAGTGAGGAATAATTGTTTACTAACATAGATCGGAGATCTTCTGCTGCCTGGAGGAAACCGAGGATCTTCAGTATACCTCAGCCTTTCTCAACCAGACTTTCTCCTGGGGCTTCCTCTCAGGGGTTCCTACTGTTGCTTACTATAGGGGGTTTATCCTGGGGCTTCTCTGAGGTCTAAGCAATGAAGAATTGATCTCCCAGTTAAAATAACCTTCAACGACGGGCAGTTTTCCGCTAGCCATCAACATAAAGGGTTCAATCAGGGCTGGGCCAATCCTAAGAGCCAAGTAGCCATTGAAGAAAGAAGTCCAGGAAATGTAAACATTAACCCTTACAGTGGGGTTACCTGCTCATTTTGGTCTGGGGGACTAAAGCAAAGAAGATATACTCATCTGATCTTCGGTCCTGCGGCTGTCAGCGCTGCCCTCTCTCTCCCTCCACTGTGGCGGTGGAATGGTCTTCTGCTTCCTCACGTCGAAGGCCCCGTTCACATTGAGCGATTTATCGCGCGGTAATTCCCGCGATATTGCGGCTATTTACCGCGCGATATCGTTCTTCAATGCATCTCAATGGGGCAAAGGGTCCTGCTGTCGCGGGTCGTGTGTCGCTACAGCAGGACCCTTTTTGGAGCGGATTTTGCCGCGATTCTCGCTTGCTCAATGCAAGCATTTGCTCGATATTGCGCGACAAATCGGAAAATGCAAATCGCGCGGCAAACGCGCGATTTGCGAATCGCGCAGTGTGAATGGGGCCTAAAGGTGCCAGTTTATGGGAAGTGCACAACCTCAATTACTGTACAACTGGCATATTTGTGTCTTTCAAGCAGGCTAGAAAACGTTTGTCTAGTTGTACAACAATACCACTAAGCTGTCAATTTTCGTCCAACAAAAATCTCAAGGTGAAAACTGCACACGCTCAAACGAAAATCTGTTCTTTTGATTGATGAAACTCGGCCAGGTGGGGGTGCTGACCAACGTTAATTGCGAACTACATTGGTCTGTGCATGATGGGCTGGTTGTAAGAAAATTGAACGAGGGTGAGATGTCTGGACAAAAAAAAGTTGTACAATGGTTGTAAGGTGTATGGCCGCCTTTATGCAAGCTGGTCGGTTTTTCTTGTCATGCCAGTGTACCATGAGTAAAGCTGCCCATACACCTGACGATTATCGTACGATAATTGCGGGTGATCCCGCGATCGTAAGATAATCGTAATGCTAGCCACAGACCTTACAACCATCGCAAGACTTTTGTCTTGCGGTGGTTGTAAGGTAATTCAGAAAACGTACGATCTGCCCATCTTGGACAGGTGGATCCTACTTGCGATAATCGCAAGCCTGCCCTGCTGAGGGACGGGCTTCTGATGAGAGCAATGCTAAACGGGCAGTGTGCGCTTGCGCACACCGGCCCGTGTGGCATTTATCTTACGAACATGCTAAACACCCGCCGACAATCGTACGATTCTCGGCGGGTTTTCGAACATGTTCCTAAGATAAAAGTCGTGCGACCGTACAATAAAAACGGTTGCACGCCTTCCACACACCTTGCGATAATCGTACGATCGCAGGATTTCCCGCGATTATCGTACGATTATCGCAAGGTGTGTGGGCACCTTTAGGTGTATGGGCAGCGTGCAACCGCATTTACAGTTCGATTTTCGTATTATGAGCATGCTACAAAACCCGCCGAAAATCGTAGGATTTGCGGCGGGATGGTAACGCGATTGCAAGACGAAAGCCGCACGGCCCAAGGTGCGCAAGCTCACACTGCCCGCTCACCATTGCAATCACCTGCAAGCCCTCCCCTCAGCGGGGAGGACTTGCGATGATCGTAAGTCCGATCTGCCTGTCCAAGATGGGCAGGTCATACGAACCTTTTAATCACCTTACAACCACCGCACAACGAAAGTCTTGCGGTGGTTGTAAGGTGTATGGCCACCTTAAGGATGAGCTCAGGTTTAGACGACAACCAAGTTCATCTGAAACCCACAGCTGCATCATACTTGATGACATCATTGGTCCTTAGACCCCCCCTGGAGGGTCTAAGGACCCATGAGAAGGTTTGGCCTGAGGTCACCCAAGCGCACTCACAACTGTGACTGCAGTTTCTTCTGTCCAGTAAGTGGTGGCAGTTGTGGCAGAACGGAGAGCTGCTGGTGGGGAATGCCCCTGCCTCAACTGATTGGGCTGCAAGGGGGAGAGTTGCGGGCTTGCGCGTACTCAAGCAAACTGGTTTCACACCAAATCTAGGCTCATCTCTATCCAAGATCAGGCAGACTGGCTCCTGAATTCCATATTCATGTGTCCACCACGGGTTTTCTACTCCTGCCATTGTACCATAAGCAGGGATGAGCTCAGTTTTGGACTGAACCCCCAGTTCATCTGAATCTGTACTTAAGCCATCCGTGCCGGCCCAATCATCTGCAGCCGGGGTATTCCCTTACCTTGCAGCTGCATGAAGTAAAGGGGTGAGATGCTGGTAATATCATCAACCGTATTTGGTCTTGTATGAACTGTATGATGGTAACAAAATATAAATGACGAATTCCATGTGCATGTGGACGAATTCTGTAAATACAAATGACTGCTATAGGTTGGACTTGATGGATTAATGTCTTTATTCAACCTCAAATACTATATGTAACTATGTAACTGCAATCGGCCACTAGAGGGAGACAGAGACACTGCGTTTTCAGAGATGTGTTATAGTAATGAATGGGGAGGAATTTTTGTTAACAGCTGTTGTCAGCCTCTGATGACTGCTATTAATTTAACAGAGACAGTCCAGGGAGCAGTTTTGATATGTTCATGGTCGCTAAAGTGAACCCTAAATGCCCCCGACGTAAGGCATACCAGACATCCCAACTCTCCCGGACGCTCCAGGAGTCTCCTTTCCCCACGATCTGTGTTTTTTTTTTCCTGACATGGGGGCCGCCATCAGTCAGAGTTAATAAAAAAACCAGCATAGGAATGAATAGCTAGATTCCTATTGGCTATTTCACTTTGCAATAGTCAATAGCAGACTAGCTATTGCACCCCCCCTACTGCTGCTGTCAATCAGCAGAGGGGAACCTGAAGTTCTCAATCAGGTCCTCTTCTAGTGATTGACAGCAGCAGGGGGCGGGGTGCAATAGCCAGCTTGCTATTGGATATTGCAAATTGAAATAGTCAATAGCAATCTAGCAATTCATTCCTATGCTGTTTTTTTTTATTATTATTCTGTCGGCAGCAGCTGTCAGAATACTAAAAAAAAAAAAAAACAGCAGATAGCAAAGAAGCTATTGCTTCTCGTGCTATCTGCCATAATTTCAGGGGGGTGCTTCAGGGCACCTCCCTGAAATTGCTTTTTTCAGGTTGGGATCTCTGGCACACTGCCATTTGTGTTCTGCCGTATGCCTTACGTCAGTCGCAGGGAAAGGGTTGATAAATGCTTTTTTTTGCCAATGTGCGGCTTGGTATGAGCGTACTTCCTTGTCATCTTGTGCTCAGGCAGCCGGCTTGTTTCCGGTTTCTCCCGTCTGGGGAGCATTGACGGCCTGCCACCGAGACGGGCGGATTGCTGGCCTTGAGCTGCCGCTTCCTTTAATATTGCTGCGTATGTTTGTTTATTATGTACGATGTGTAGATTTATGGATGTGGCCGAGCTGCCTTTAAACTTTACACTAGTAATGTTTTTTTAGATGTGTATGTGTGTGTGGTATCACATTGGAATCGCTTCTGACGAAGCCCCATAGTGTGGTGATTGCTATTCACCTCAGCTTTTTTGGATGTCCCTCTTATCCTTCATGAGGTGAAGTGATTCCAATGTGATACCAGGATACCAAGAGTTACAATTTGGATACTCGCGGACAATCTGATCCTGTGTGAAAAACGTCTTGGAGGCATTGAAGGAATGGACGGCATTGTATACCCACCGCCATTGTACGGCCGTAGCCACAGCTTGGAAATTGCCATCATTTATCTTTGCTGAACTCAAGGTTCTGGCACGGCCAGTGTCTCTTGATGCTTATCGGGTTCAGTGATTCATTTCATGTCTATGGACGCACAGGAGGGAATTTATCAAAACTGGAGCAGACAGAATGTGGAGCAGTTGCCCACGGCAACCAATCAGCATCTCTCTTCAGTTTGCTCAGTTAAGATTTGAAAATGAGAAGGAGAAGCTGATTGGTTGCCGTGCAAATCTACTCCATGTTTTGTCTGCTCCACTTTCGATAAATTCCCCACCATAGTGTATACTGGCTTTTGGTATTTAGCAGACATCAATACCATGAGTTTTTTTGGCCAATGTATGTGCGTCCCACACGGATGGATGAGCACAGAAAATCTGATTAATCTGCCTCATACGGATATCAACAAATCTGCCAACATTTTGCTATTGTGCGGTCCACATATGAATGATTTTGAGGGGTCCACTATAGAACTCTTTTTATTACATTAGCCGAGTGGAATTATGTGCAATATATGTGTGTGCTTAATATTTTAAGATAAAATATCGTATGTATTCAATAAATTACATGTTGTATACATAACTAAATAGTTGCAGCATTGCATTTGTGGTGGGATCGCCCTCCATGGGCAAGTGTGCCAATTCTATGTAATATAGCAGACCCACCAGTAGGATATATAAAGTTGATATTTATGTTCTGGGACCCTTCTTTCCCCAGATATACACTGAGTGGGCAGATTATTATGACCCCCCCATCAGTACTTCGTTGGGCCGCCTCGTGACTCCACGAGATGATGAAAGGTGATGCGAGGAATCTGACACGGCGCTGTTGCCCTTCTGTTGTCTTGTACCAGTCTGGCCCCTCCCCCGTTCTGCCCTAACATTGACCAGTCGCTGACGGCCACAATTCGCACGTTCAGACCCAGATTTTCCGCTGACAGTCCGGTCTTTAAACACTTTAACAACAGCTGCTCTTAAACATTTAACGAATTCTGCTGTTTTGCTGATACTCGCTCCATGGCTCCGAGCGCCAACAATCATCCCACGTTCAAAGGCTGTTAAATCGCGTTGTTTCCCCGTATCTTCAGAAACAAATCACTTCTACTGTCGTGGTAACCAACCCGCTTCCCTATTTATAATGGTCTGGCCCTCTAGCAACTTCAGCGCCAAATTATAGCTAATTTGCCTACAAACGTCAGGTGGTCATAATAATCTGGCCACTCAGTGTATATATTTAGGGTTAGTAATATACAGTTTAATATACGGTATATTATATTAATATATTTTTTTTGTACTTGTTTTGTTCTAGAGACCATAGACAGCCGAGAAGAAGCACTGAGCTATGTAATGTCTATGGGAAATCACAATGTAACAAATTTGACAATCTCTGCATCTGAAGCGGGAACAAATCACATCTACTGTCGTGGTAAGCAACCTGCTTCCCTATTTATAATGGTCTGGCCCTCTAGCAACTTCAGTGCCAAATTATGGCTCATTTGCATACAATAATATGCAAATATTATTGTTATAATAATATGCAGGGCTCGAAAAATGCACTCGTCCACTCGTCTGTGACGAGTGGACGCCAGTGCTGGACGAGTAGCTTCCCGACCGGCTGTTGTAATTAAACGGCCGGCCGGGAGCTTTACATTCATTTTCACTCTCTCACGCCGCCTGCAGCGAACTGAGGAGCAGGAGAGCTGCCGCCGGCCAGTGGACTGCATTACCCAGCAGTCACCCTGGCGCAACGGAGGTGTGGCCGTGAGGAGACGGAAGGGGCTTCCGAGGTCCAGAGAACACATGAGGTGTGAGGCGACAGAGATCCTGCAGGTACTGTGCCGTGTGTGACACTGTCAGCATATCACTTCCCTTCTTCTCCATCACTGCATGATACAGTACAGAAGTGATGGAGAAGAAGGGGAGTGATATAATGATAGTAGTATCTGTGACTGTGTGTGAGTGTACCCTCCTGCCTCCATAGTACTCCACACTAAAAAATGTATTAACCCTTGCACAGTGCGCCCTGGTTACTATTTAAACCGGCGCCCGCTGTCACTTGTCCGGCACCGGCATGACGAGGGGACCATACTGTTCCCATTGAGCATCCCCCCACATACTTTTTTTTTATGGACTCCATACTGTTCCCATTGAGCATCCCCCTCCACATACTTTTTTTAACTATAATTTACAGGGCTTGAAAAATAACTTGTCCCCTCGTCACGCCGGTGCCGGACAAGTGACAGCGCGCGCCGGTTTAAATAGTAACCAGGGCGCGCTGTGCAAGGGTTAATATTTTTTTTTTTACTAAAGTTCTTTAAAGCACCTCTTTATTGCAGTAAAAATGCTCTTCCAGCCCTTGCACTGCAGCGCCTTGTGGTATCAGAGCTTAGTAACAGCCACAACCCTCAGTATCCCTGAGAGGCCGCAGTATACCGCAAACTACTGCTTGCGGTATACTGAGACGCCGCAGCTGAAGGGGATCGCGACAATTATGTCTGAATCCGCCCAGCTGCGTGAGTGACAGCTGGCTCTGCCTATCTAGAGGCATAGCCAACTGTACCCGCCCCCTCCCCATCTGATTCGCCAGTCAGCGCTGGATGATCGGAGCGTTAGGCTTGACATGTTTGGTGTCTATTTACCCGACGTGACCCCGAATTTTATGTTTTACTAAAAATATGGGTAAGAATAAATGTTTTATAACATAACGTAGGGAAACTTTTTTTTTTACATTTATGGTACTTTTATCATTATATAGTTTAAAAAAAAAATAAATAACCCCCCGTGGGGTCACAAAAGAAAGCTCTATCTGTCCCCAAAAATTTTTAACATAAATTGCAAGGCTATAGTCCGGTCATGCTGACTGGTGAAATTTTTGACTGACTGGTGAGACACGGTGAAATTTTTCAAGCCCTGATAATATGTTATAATAATCTGGCCACTCAGTGTTTGTGTGTGCTTTATATTTTAAGATTACATTTCGTATGTATTCAATAAATGACATGTTTTATACATAACTAAATAGTTGCAGCATTGCATTTGTGGTGGGATCGCCCTCCATGGGGAAATGTATGTAATATAGGAGACCCACCACTAGGATATATATGGTTGATATTTATGTTCTGGGACCCTTCTTTCCCCAGATAGATAGATATATACCGTATAATCCTATGGGAAGATTTTTGTTGATGACTATGGCCTGGTGGCAAGGGTCTCTTTAAATGATACAATCTTTCCTCTTTATCTTCAGTCACACCGGCGTACTCATAATTTCATGCGCTACCATGAACTTTACTTGAAAGTGCTGCTGTATCCATGACCTCCAGCGCTGGTGCCGGTCTCTGATCCAACGCAGACTCCTCGTGTCCCAAGGTGTCTGTCCGACGTGCACGCTCACGGCTGTGTGAATTTACCTCCGCTCTGTCCCCCTTCTCGCCGCCGAAGATCTCTACTGCACATGCGCCCGCCCCATCATACTGCACGGGCCGATCGAGAAGCCTCAGATCTACAGGCGGTAGCGAGCGGCGGAGACGCAGGTCAGTCATTACCTCTTTGCTAACTTTTTTTTAAAATGTTTTTGCAAATACCTGTTAATCCCGCCAGAAATTCAGAGCTGTCCTGTGCCCACATTGAGGGGAATTTATCAAAACTGGAGCAGCCTAGCATGGCAACCAATCGGCTTCTCTCTTTCTATTTCAAATCATAACTGAACAAACTGAAGTTAGAAGCTGATTGGTTGGCATGCACGGCTGCGCCAGTTTTTTTCTGCTCCAGTTTTGATAAATTCCCTTCATTGTGTTCTGTGCACACTCCCTGTGTTATCTGAAATTGCTTTATGAGACCTCCCAGGTTTTTTTTTATCTTGGACTGCAGGACTATTGGTGGTTATGTTGTGAACATGAGAAGGGGTGTCATTCAGCAGTTTTGCAGAAGACAACTGAGCAGGGCTGACACCATTCATACTTCAAACATGCTGTTTGCTGTCATTCCAGTACAGGCATTAGGAGCTGAGGGCATATCTGACAGATTGACAGGTATTCTCTTCTGTGCTTGTCATGTCTTTAAAGGGTTAAAACATGGGGGAGGTTTCATGAATTGCCCGAGATGTACTGCATTTTTCTCTATTCACCTTCCAGGACAGCATCAGAGGGATAGGCTCCTCCCACAGGAACAGGATCACATCACCCACACCTAATAAAAAATAGCACATGACTTGCATACCTCAGTTTTTTTGTGTGTTTCCTCCAGTCAAGCAGGACATCGTAATGTTTGTTGTTTTCTGCTAGGGCCTTCGTGCTAGTTGCAGGGGCACCCCCGGTCATGGCTTCTGGTTGCCAGGGACAGTGGACCTGAGGACTCCATGATCCGGCTTCCCAGGGCAGCCCCCATCTGCCCTTTTGAGGTTTTTCTTTTGCACGCCTGAGGTTTCCCACTTTGTATTGCATTTTTTTTTAAAATCTGTCCTGACATTTTAATATTACAAGATGTGTGGGTTTTTTTTTTTTTGCAGGACCAAATAAGCCAATTAAATTATTGGTATTTTTTTTTTTTTTTTTTAAT
Source organism: Nanorana parkeri (assembly GCF_000935625.1). NCBI lineage: Eukaryota > Metazoa > Chordata > Amphibia > Anura > Dicroglossidae > Nanorana > Nanorana parkeri. The sequence continues at coordinate 465,011 of NW_017307438.1, read as the reverse complement.
ATCTAGATCGCAATCCAACATAAAGGAGAAGCAAGGCTGGAAAACATGGGCAAAGGTACAAACCAATTTTATTTAAAGGGAATGGATAGTTGTTTAGTACATGTGTTCTGTGGTATGGTCAGGACAAAAGAATATATTTTTTATTTCAGGTAACTAAGAAATATTGCTTAGGAACATGATAATGTATTATTTTTTTAGTTTGCCTTTAACACCTATTCTAAAAAAATCGTGCACAAATGGCTCAATCTGGGCTCATCACGGGTGGGTGGACTCAATTTTCTAGAGCGCCATTCATAAACAGCACTATAAAAAAACACCAACGGACGGCCCTTTGATCTCCTGTGATCAAGCAGAGGTTACAGACAAAAAAAAGTGTCTCCGTGCCTTCTGCTTGCTGTGATGGCCAATCGCAGTGATCACAAATGTAAACCCTGTAAAACTATGTTTACATTTTAGAGCCCTCCCCTTCCTCTTACAATGGAGGAGGGAGGACTGCAGGCTGAATGAGGGATGAAAACAGGGAGAGGAGGGGAAAGGTGACAGTAGCAGAAAAAGGCAGGTGATTGAAGTTGTTGGGGACAGTTAGGTTTTAAAATGCCACTGGCCAACAATGATTGGGGTGGGGGGTGTTAAAATGCCACTGGCCAACAATGATGTGGGGTTGGGGGGGTGTTAAAATGCCACTGGCCAACAATGATGTGGGGTTGGGGGGGTGTTAAAATGCCACTGGCCAACAATGATGTGGGGTTGGGGGGGTGTTAAAATGCCACTGGCCAACAATGATAACTAAATAGTTGCAGCATTGCATTTGTGGTGGGATCGCCCTCCATGGGGAAATGTATGATCATTTTGGGAGTGTTTGTACTGTCCTGACATTTTAAGGCCTCAAATGTAGTAGGCAGTTCCTTCTTTTTTTTAAATTACGTTATATAGTAGGAAATTTAAAAAAAAACAGGTTATTAGATACCACCCAAAAAAATGAATCTTTATCTGCCTAAAAAAAAAATATAAAATTAATTTGGGTGCAGTATTGCATGACGAAGTAATTGCCAATCATATTATCACAGTTATAAAAAAAATGACCTGGTAGTAAGAAGGTATATACATCTGGTACTGTAGCAGTTAATGGTTGAAATAAAGTAACATATTACCTTTTTTGGGGGATATAATGTTTTCATGTGTGTACTGTATGTATAAATGTGTGTATATGTGTCATTTTATCTATTTAGTATAATGCTTTTATTTATCCACAGCTGCTTGGATAGTTTGGATATTATGTGCTGTACCCGTCTTCCCTTTTGAATTCTCCAACTCTAAGCCCGGTAAGTTAATATTGAGTATTCAGGGGAAAGGGGGGCCCATTTGCACTACATGTAGCATTGTCTGACCTTGGGAGAAACCCTCACAACTGGAAATGACCGGACCTATTTGAATCTTGTTCCACCCAGGTCACTGCTATCCTGTTTACTGAAATTGGATCCCTTGAATTTTTGGGGTTTTTTTTTATGTCCTTTTATTCTTTTATTTATTTTTTAGTAAAAAGGTAATTTTTCCCCACCCTTCTCTCTCTTTATTTCTGCTTCTTTTATTGCTCTACACACCACCCATATGAGCTGGAGACCTTATAGCAAGAGGGTGCATCTAACTCCCTTGGCTCTTCTTCCCCCACCATCATAAAATTAAACTGCAAGGCTAGTGTGCTAAAGAGCACTTAACCCTTTTTACTTCTGGTGCCCCGGGATGGATCTGTTGGACTTTGGGTAGCTGTGTAATGTTTTCTTCTAGTTGGGTGCAGCCTGTCTCAGTAAAATGGTGTAGATCACCCCTTACCCATTCACTATGACAAGGTTAATGAGTTTTTGGATAGAATGTCGGATCCATATGGATTGGTTAGATTTAACTCCTCCGTCCTCTATCGAAATCAAAGTAATAATAATAAAAACAATGTTGGCTTTAAGTAATCTTGCTCTCCAACATCTGCTAAATAACGAAATATCTGTTCTGGTGACCCTTCAAGCCCACAGTAACAGCTTGAAAACGCCTATTATGCTGATTTAAGACATAGGCGTAACAAGCACAGCCCATATCTATATCTATATATCTCTCTCTATATAAATAGAGAGAGATATATAGATATAGATACAGTATATAATGGCATATGTAAAAAAAAAAAATGTATATAGGGGTGTGTCTTGTTGTGCATTGAAAATTAATTATACGTATATAGTCAGTCTGTACTCTTATTTCTGCCTTTTTCTGTACCTATGTACAAGCTAACACCATGGCTGCTGCTGCTGCACTGCATCTCTACCAGGTAAACCTCTCGCTTCGTGCTGTTGAGCTTGCTGTACTTTTGCTTTTTTAATTTGGTGATAGAGAACGAATGTGACTTCAGCATGCAACCCTTTCCCTGCTGTACTGACCAAAACTTGCCATCCCTTATCCCGTCACCCTGTTTATGTATTCTCTATTATAACCCAGAAAGTCTTCCTTCACTAATGTCTCAGTTTGCTCTTAGTCACCCCAGTCTGTATGCTAAGGCCTGTAAATATAATGTGCGTCTGTAGGACATGGTCAGTCTGATGGTTGGCATGATTTCAACCCACTTCCCCTGAGCCTAGTTCATTCTAGACCCACCCCAGCCTGTGACTGGACAGTAAAAGGAAATGGGGCACAGTGAGGAGCTCCTCTTACTGTCACCCTGATTTCTATTCCTATCCGCATGCTTCTTGTCAGCACATGACCTGATTAGCTTCTTGTGCTGTTTTTTTTCCTCACGCTCCGGCCCTATTGTACTGTGTATCACTGATGTGATGACTACACTCTGAGCCTCACCCTGTGAAAAATACAGCAAGTACGGTTGCCTTGACTTATTTTTTTACAAATATATTGTTTTAAAGATTTTCCAGCTTGTGGGATAAAAATCTAAGCACCAGCAGACTTGCGGCCCATTCACACCAGCAGCCACACAACACCACATGGCTGCTGCTGTGCGTGTCCCCAGCACAGTGCTGTTGAACTGATCGCAGTTCTTCGCACTGTTTCCTTTTTCTTAGTAGAACTTTATTAAAAAGTCACAAGTGTTAGTGAGTTGTATGGGCACAGAGCGGCATGGTGCGGTTGTGCCACATCGCACTGCACTGAAAGTAAGTGCTGCATGTCGTACTATTTTTCATCACACCACCGCAGCGCAACGGTGTGTACTGTGCCCATCCAGAACAAGGCACATTGCTTTGTCTTGCGTTGCAGCTGTGCTGGAGAAAATGCCCAGCGCAGACCAAACACATTGGGTGTGAATGGGCCCTTATGGTTTTTAACTGGGACAGGTTAACACTTTACACACATGGTTGCCACAACCACACGTTTCAATGGAAACACATGCCGTTCACTGCATCCGCTGTTGCACTTCTGACTTTTAAAGGAGAACTATGGGGTCAGTGTTTCACAAACTAGCGTCCTCCCGTCACCCTAGGCTCAGTATATAGGGAGCTGCAGCTCGCGGTATACTGAGACGCCGCAGCTGGAGACGATCCCGACGTAGATGACGGGATCTGCCCAGGTGCGTGAGTGACAGCTGGCTCTGCCTCTAGATAGGCAGAGCCAGCTGTCACTCACGCACCTGGGCAGATCCCGTCATCTACGTCGGGATCGTCTCCAGCTGCGGCGTCTCAGTATACCGCGAGCTGCAGCTCCCTATATACTGAGCCTAGGGTGACGGGAGGACGCTAGTTTGTGAAACACTGACCCCATAGTTCTCCTTTAAAAAAAATCAAAAAAAAATCGCTCCCTTCCACGCCCAGACAGTAATCTAACAGAGTTTTATGCTACAGTGGCTCCTTCAAAATGCTTTTTAATTTGAGGTTAGAACATTCAGCTATACAATTTTTTTTAACAAAAATAAAAGAAAAAACTGTGCAAGAAATATTTACAGAAGAGAAAACACAAAATAGACATAAACATCAGTGAAATAAAAGGTTTTTAAAAGTGAAAAATACTTTAGAGTCCACCTGGTCTTTGGTTAAGTGCAGGGCCGGTGCTAGGATTGTAGTCAAGGTGGGCAAGGTGCAATTTCGCGCCCGACCCCCCCCCCCCTAAAAACAGGGCATTTTGACAAGTACGATTAAAGTGCAGAGATCAGATCAGTTGATATCCAATCTGATATGGCAGAGTCACTGGCCCCCAGAAATGTGAGTCTCTGTATCCGTGGTACTTTGATGTCAAACAAGAACTCCAGCTGCCAAATGCAGCAGCTTTTCCATGACCCTATAGAGCAGGGGTAGCCAAACTCCGGCCCTCAAGCTGTGATGAAACTCCAAATCCCATGATGCATCCCTCTCCGGGAGTCATGTCTGTGGCAATGCCTCATGGGATTTGTAGTTCCACCACAGCTGGAGGGCCGGAGTTTGGCTACCCCTGCGCTAGAGAGTGTTTCTGGTTGAACTCTATCCAATCAAAGGGTCCAAGGGGTGTGGTGTAGGTGTGCTTGAGAATATATTATGCTCAGCAGGCACCCTTAATGCCAACTGTCCTAAAAACATCTGTATTTCCATCTGACACCGTTTTACAGTCAGACAACCAGCATATTATGTAACAAAATAAAATTACAATTAGTAAGATGTACAGTATATTGCACTTCCTATTCACCTTCTGGACCTTGTAATGTAGGTGTGTTTGGTGTCTAACTGATTTGGTATCTTCTTATACATCCATGTAACCACTCTTTCTGAAGTTAAAAGAGAACTATGGGGTAACCTTTTTATCTCGTAGTTCTCTTCTGGATCACACGAAGACATTAACCTCCTCCCGTGACCCAAAACTCAGTGTATAATGAGCTATTGCCTGCTATATACTGAGATCGCAGCAGCCGTCAATACTGTCGAGATCCACCCTGTTGGCTGATTGACAGCAGGCTCTGCCTATCTAGGGGCAGAACCAGCTGTGCCCGCCCCCTCACCCATCTGTTCCTCTAGTCAGCGCTTCATTGTCACAGGTCAGCTTGAATTATGGGGATAAGTGTTTTTCACTCACCTCATAGTTCTCCTTTAAGTCTACAGTATTACAGCAGAAATTATGCAATATATATGAAAGGTCAGAGGTTGTGATGTATGAATGTTTAGCCCTAGGTCAGTAAACCAGACCCACAGATGATTATTTTTCAAACTACTCTGTAGACTGTTTGAAACAGGACCATTTATGACAGGGCCTCATCAGCAGTCCTCTGAAGACCCTGACAGTGGATGTTTATGACGCCTCTGCCTTCGTGTCTGCTGCTCATCAAACGTTTCTTAAGCTGTGCTGTGGTTTGTTAAATGTGTGACCCGCTCTGTTTGCCTAACCTAGACATCCGATTTAGATCTAACTGTTTTTGTGACCGACTTGGGAAAATAAGGGTGCCATGGTGTTCAGTACTAATCCCCCATTCTCTCCTCATAGAGGGTTCATCAAACCTCAGTACCCCAGCTGATGCCACACCAGATTCAGGTACTTGCACTGCTTGCCTGTATGAGTATTTATATTTTAATATTGACGTGTTCATGATGACAGAACTGCGTTATTGTGTGTCTTCTATATCTGCCTTAATGTTTCCCAACCATTGAAACTATATGATATTTAGTGAGGGGCCTCGCCTATGTCTTGCTTGTTTGTAGTCTGTATCACTCCCCTTTATTTTAATACCTTGCTGTGGAATGCATTGGTGCTTTAAAAGTAAAGAAGCCAAATGAATAACACAAAAAAATATTGAGCTTAACTTGCCTTAATTGACCTTATTTTTAGGTCCCCACTGGGTACATATTCCCCAATGTGACCTTTCTGTTCCCATTGGCGACATTTTCCTTCTATGTTTCTCCTTCACAAAGAAAGAGGAAGTGAGGTACATCCTCTTAGGGTTCGTTCATACCAGATGCAGTGCGTTCCGGCCCGATTCTGGCCAGAACTTACTGCCTCGCATTGCGGCCGGCTCACTTTTTTTTGTGGGGCAGGAGGGGGCGTGGCGGACCATTGAAGTGAATGGCACCGTAGCCACGCCCTCCGGCCGCAATGCGATCGGCCGCACGGGATCGGAAGGCACATTATGCCTGCGGTTTGGTGCAATCAAAATAGTGCTTGCAACATTTTAACCGCACCGCAGGAATAATGTGCCTTGTGATCCCGTGCGGCCGATCGCCTTGTGGCCGGAGGGCGTGGCTACGGTGCCATTCACTTCAATAGCCCGCCACGCCCCCTCCTGCCCCACAAAGTGAGCCGGCCGCAATTCGAGGCAGTGTTTTCTGGCGGCAATCGGGCCTGAGCTCCCTGCATCTGGTGTGAACAGGCCCTTAGACAGTTGTCACTACGACAGGTGTTCCCATTGGAAACATTTTCTCTCTCTTCCTGTTCTGGTGACTATAACATTTTGGACTTCCCATCACTTTGTTTGTTTTCCTGACAGCGATCACCAGGACACAGAGAGGTTGAATCATCCCAGTGTAGAAACAGACTGGAATGAAAACCTGACAGGGGATCTAACCACTCGCCACTGTAAGATGTTTGGAACACATCGCCTGAAGTTTAAAGTGGATCTTCAACCTCTGTGGGAAGGTCCTCTTATTTGAAGTTTCCCTCCCTAGTGCTGTATAAACTGTTGGGGGTGGCAATAGGTAGATAATATACTTCACTTTCCCCGGCTTCCTCTCACAGTTCCTAGGCGAGGGTGACGCTATCCCCCTTCCCCTCAGATCTCAGAATGTTGAGCAGCCCAGATCTTTAAATATTTGGGCTCCTCAGCATTGCCAGGGATCTTGTTGGCAGAAGGATGATGTTACCCCCTTCACTATGGAAGTCAAGGAAAGGGGAGCATGTTACCTATTTCCCCCTAGACTTGCTTTAATGCAGCATCACCTTGAGGAAGGAGAACTTGCTGATGATCCAGAAGGTCCATTTCTAAATCTTTGTGGAGCTGGAAGACTGAGTCCTGCCTACTTTACCCAAATGTCCTCAATTAGAGATAAGCTAGCAAAGGCTTTGCCAACCCTGGGGGAAGGTTAGGCAATGGTACAAGGGGTGATTGTAATCCCTATTCACATTGATGAAAATCTGTCCTCTACAGTCCCCTCCATCTACTTTTATGTGGATTTGAACGAGAATTTAGACTATTTTATGATTTGTTGTTTCTCTAATTTTTCATTCAGAGACAAAAGTCTGCACATGGACGCACCATGTTAGAGGACACGTTGGCATAAAAGACAAGGCTACTATGACATCTTTAGCAACTGTAGATAAGAACAAAGTCTGTGTGTCGTTTAATTTCTGTACCGCCTGCGTTAATAAAACGTCGTACATCAATATCACCTGCCAAATAACTGGAAATAATCATCCTGAATTCTTTATTGAGTATGATGGAATGGATAGGTATGGCGAGACCAAAGTAGCAGACTTCCAAGGTATGTGAAATCTGTATTGTGAATAGGTGTGTTTTCTTGTCAGACAAAAATAGATCCCTCCTGTAATATCACAAGGCATCATGATGTACATCAACTTTAGTAAACATTCGTTACCGGTCCCATTCGCTTATACACTTCAGGTTTTCTGTACTGATGGGAAAGAGTCCATCATTCCAAAATACCTGGGAGTACATCACAGCCAGTCTAGGGGCTATTCCATTTATTGCAACATCACAAATTCACACATCACCCACGTCTCAGGCAACAGTTAGCCCTTCATCAGGGGGAAAAATAGGCAATGGTTTTAGGCAATTTTTTTTTTGTAGTGGGTGCCAAATTGAACACCGATAGTGCCCACCATCCTAAAAAAAACATATATACACTGAGGGGAATTTTATCAAAATCTGAAGCTGCTGTGCACTGCAATCAATCAGTTTGTTACGGTCTCTAAGGAAATCAAGAGCTTCTTGAATGATTCTACACTCTCAGCTGAAATCACCGCCTGTGGCAGTGAGTTCCAGACCCTAACCGCTCTAACTGAGAAGAACCCCCTTCGCCCCTTGTGCTGAAATTTTTTCTCCACCAATTTTAGGTGGTGGCCTCTAGTTTTTGTTATGGGGTTCACCGTAAAGAGATTTAGTAGCCGTGTTTCATAGCTCTGGTCCTCCATCCCCTTAATGAGTTTGGTTACCCTCTGCTGGACTCTTTCCAGCTCAAAGACATCTTTTCTGAGGACTGGTGCCCAAAACTGGACCACATACACCAGATGAGGCCGAACCATTGATGTGTAAAGTGGCAAAATTATAGACCTGTTTCTTTGTTTCATTTTCAAATTTTTAACTAAACAAACTGAAGATAGAAGCTGACTGGTTGCCATGCACAACTGCTCCAGTTTCTGTATGCTCCAGTTTTGAAAAATCCCCCCCCTGTGTGTGTGTGTGTGTGTATGTATGTATGTATGTATGTGTGTGTGTGTATATATATATATATATA